>NW_020956003.1:24591-29904 GCF_003031625.1 Empidonax traillii | reverse complement strand
TTTTTTTTTCAAACTAAAAAGCTGGATTTAGAGGTACAGGTAGCAAATGGCTCTTGGGCAATAAGCACAGCAGATGATGGCTGAAGGCTCTGCCTTTTCTCTTTACCTCCTGACACACCCTGGGGTTTATGGAAGTTACACAACATGCACACCCACCAGTTAGGTTTTATTGCTTAATTACTTATTGGGAAAAAAAAAAAATTAAGTCTCCCCCAGTCATCTAAGTTGGGAAAAGAGAACCGTTCGGGTTTTTTTTTTAACTTTTGGCGTGAAATGTGACTGTGAAAAATTTGAAAAAAAGAAAAAAGGGGGACTACAAATCTAGTTCAACAAAACATACAGACACACAGCAGCATGTTATAAAGCACATAGGGAATGTTGTATATATTCTGAAGCCAATCAAGCCTTCCTAGGTCTTTTTTTTTTTCCAATTTACTACTCATACCACAGAGCTTTTCTCAAATCCTATCAATTACACAAATGCACCATCTGAAAAGCTATTTTTCTTCATGAAGCATTCTCAGCTACACTGCAAATTTAAGCAGTACCTAAAAATCAGAGGGAATAAACCAGAACCTGTTAAGCATGAAATAAGATACCACACACAATTCATCTGACATAAATAAGCTCAACTGTGCTTCAGAATTGTACTGACCTGAGTCAAAACTACTTAAGAACCAGGGAAAATGGAGATATTTAAGTGCATTAGTAATGGTAGCTGCTACATTACCAAGATATAAGAGAGAACAAAATTGCAAGGAGAGGCAGAACACCTTATTAGAGCAACCAGTGAGGCTGAGGTGCAAAAAAAAAAAGCTTTCAGGAACCCAAGCCTTTCTTCAGGAGCAGGCAATCCACCTCGTATCAATGTCTTGATATCTTTGTTCCAGTGAGGTGCAGTGGTTGCACTGGTAGATCACCAGAGTCAAAGGGTTCAGGGCTTTATCTGCAGTTTTGCTATAGGGTTAATTTATCCTTCTGCCCTCTATAAATGGTTTTCATTCATTCTTTGCTTGCTTCCTCACTGGTAAAGTCAGAACACCACTTCCTACCTCATAAGGGTTTGTCTCTTTGGGGGAATGAGCTGTTCTTTCTCTGAGGTGCCTTTATTAAAAAAAACCTCTCAACACAGCATTTGTAGTCCTAGTCTTGCCACAGTCACAAAGAGGCAGCCTTACTTTTGCATTTTAAGTGCACTTTGATATAAGAAATGCTACTTTTATCACTGAAAACGCAAGAGAAGCAAAGCAAAGTGCAGTAGTTTTGTCTTATCTATTAGTTTGTACTGGAAGTTCTTAAAGCTCTTTAGCAAAGGTTGAACCATCAGCCTTACCCTCTCTTCACAGAGAAGGAAAACTAAGGCACACAGAAGTCCCCTGCCATACAATAGTACTTATTAAAGTAAAAATTGAACATCAAAGCTGCCTCCCCGTTTATTGACTCTGAAACCTAGCCTAATTCAGGGCTGTGTTGCTTCAACTTTGCAAAGGCATCTCAGTAAGGCTTCAGACTCAAGGATTCAGAAGTCCAAGCACCACCTGAGCAAAACAAAACAAATCTATAAAGAGAGTGGGGCAAAAAAAGTGGGATGGGAAGCGGAGAAAAAAAAAATTTCTGCCAGAGAAACAGAGAAAACAAGAAGCCCTGTGCTCCAGCAGCTGAATTTCTGATCTAGGTCAGCATGGGCTTGTGAGCGCTGCGTCTCCAGCCTGCAAGGACAATGGGAGCTCACCAAGTGAAGCAACATCTATTTCACGGACCTTGTGCAACAGCTCCACTGTAGCTCCTCCAGAAACAACGGTAATTACACACCTCTCGTGTTATCTTTGGATAACACTGTAATTATTTATATGTCATCACTCCAGCCGTGATTAAAATAATGACTGTAAAAAGCCCCTTGGAAGTAGCATTTACTGTTCCGGTTTCCAAACATATACAGGATTATATTTTTAAAGTATAATTGCTTTTTCTGTTCACAGCTCAACCCAACACTGTTTCTCCACCCACCTTCCACTTTACACAGTCGTAGCAAAATTTCCAACACGTGTGAAATACTTACAGCTCTTCCAAGTAGGGAAAGTTCTTGAAGGCATCTTCTGGTAGCCTTGTGATGTTATTCATGCTGATATCCCTGGAGAAGAAGAAATACAGATTTATCAATAACCACTAAGGAATTTTTTACGCTCTAGGAAAAATTATGAGAAGAAGAAAACCCAATCAGATGGTATAGTAACAGAAAAAAAGAATATTCTAGTATCACACAGTAATATCCTTCCAGAAATTCGCATGCTAGACTTTCAAATCAATGTAATTGGAGAATCCAGTTGCAGCAAAGACTTACAAAAAGGGAATTTGATAAAATCAAGTTTTACAAAACCCTTAAACAAAAATAAATACTGTCAAACTAGAGGGAAGGCATGCATGCAAGAGGCTCTACAGTACTGTTATCCCCAGTACTAATTTTTACCAACTTAGATGTGCATAAAGTTTTAATTCAGATGATTAGGACTGCTTGAAAACCACAGCATAGGGGGAAAAAAAAAATTGTGACCACCCAGCATGCAAATTTTCATCCCACAGTGTCTTAAAAAAAAAAAAAAAAGAATAAATGTATTAGGACTTTAAATAAATAGCTTTCTGGCAAATATGGCTTCTGGAACAACTGACAAGAATAGCAGAAATATGTCCTAGCCCTACCACATATTTTTTTGTTTGGTTTGGAGGGGTGGTTTGGAGTGTGTGTGTGTGTGTGTGTTTTGGGGGGAGGGTTGATTTGTGTGTGTGTAGTTTTTTGTTTGCTTGTTTTTTTGCTTTTTGTTTTCCTTCTACAGAACCTAGGAAAGTCCTGGAGGTAATAGTTTTAAGCAGATTTCACTCTCGGTCCGTGAGCAGAGACAGGCCGGCAGCAAGTGCTTACATGACAGGTATGCAGACCTGCTCGGCTTTTTTTCTTTACAGAGGAGAGCAGAAAGTGGCAAACTTGGTGCCATCACCTCAGGTCACACCTACACAACCATAACAGATAATCCAGTCCCGGAGCAAGTTGTTACTCAATGTGAACTAAAGCAGCACAAAAAACAATTGGGTTTGATGATTAAACTAATAACTGCCTAACGATTTGTGACATAACCCAGGTTCTTACTTTCCACTTTGTTACTGCCTTTTTTTTTTTTTTAAATGTAACAAGCAATTCAGTAAGACTTGTTACTAGGGCCCTCCCGGCTTGCTGTCTTCCACACAATGTTCTCTAGCAGCTCTGTGCTACCTCTCTACATAATTCAGGCAAAAAGCAAACAAAGCCAAAACACTCTTTTCATCTCACTGACAGCCAAGCAGCAGCACTGAAGTTCCTCCATGAGGATCTGAAGGGCTGGTGAGTGACTTCATGCGGGACAAGAGATGTTGGTTGACACCTGAAATGCTCTGACCTTGGGATAAAGCACCGACCCCTGCCCACTGCTGGGACAGACATTCTCAGCCCACCCACAGCCACCACTGTCTGCCTCAACTGGAATTACCACTGCTTCTGATGAGGCACAGAAAGGTGGGTTGAGACTTTTATTCAGCTGATGTTAATTAATTCATTTTGACATGAACAAGTAACTGGCAACTGGGGTCTGCTGCCCCAACTGTACAGCACAGGTTGCCAGACTCCACCAATGTGAACACTGTGCTCTTACATTAAATCCAGAGGCAACTGTTTCTTTAAACTAAATGTTTATTAAATAGTAGTCCAAAGCCTCTTTCCTTGTTTCCCAGTGTAAACCAGGAGTTATTCCTCGGCAGCTGTTAACAGTATACCAACCTAACTCAAGAGCAACGAGATCAAAATAAGGTTCAGCACAGACAAAACAAACCCAACTGTGAGAGAAGCCCAAGAAAATCCACTGTGGCACAACGGGCTCCTTCACTACGGTCCAGAAGGAGCTGAACTGGAGATGATTTATCCCTGAACTCTACAGCCCACACGCTTTAAGAGGTGCTTTGTGTCTCAGCAGCAGTCACCGGTCACCACGCGATGCTGCAGTTGCTGTGGGGGGACGTTTTTCTTCTTGTGCAGGAAAAGTAAATAAAAGTATCAGATATAGGAACTGTCAGCTGTCTGCTCCATGGGAGACTACAACTTCTGTTCTCTCTACCCCCTGTAGGCATTTTTGGGATTGTCATAAATGCACGCATTTCACACATCCAGGCTCATCCTCTCCTTCTCATGGGACTGCAAATCTCCTTCCAGAATCAACTGGGAAGCATTTACAGATAAGGGAGGAGGGTAAGAAGCGAGTGGAGACCCCAAGCCTTAAAAAAAAATAGTAACCTGTGCAAGAAAATCACAACTCCCTGAAAAGACTGTCCAGGTGACATAAAACCTTACTATCATCCACGTGGTATTAAATGGTAGTAGTAAAAATAAGTCAACAGTACTTATCATCAGAAAGCACCTTATGAATGCCTATGCATCACTTTGGCAAAGATTTTGGCACTGCATAACAGCTCTTGAGGACAGCTGAGGTAAAGAAACCACATCCACCTGAAAGAAACAGTCTTGAAATTTCCAGAGCAGTAAATGCCCAATTTCAGAACTGTCACGTGCTATCCTAAACAGAGTTAATGGAAACCATGCAGTCATACAGCATGGCTGGCATCCAAATGCTACGCAATTTTGGCACTCTCTGGGATCTGAAATTAGCAAAGAATGGGGGTTTTTTTGCTTGTAGCTCCCAAGTGCCAGCTCTACAATTTTGATGTGGGAAGTAGATTCTTTGGATTTAAACGTGAAGGAGATGACCTTAAAAACGAGGCCCTGAGAGACATCATCACTATATCCTCAAATTCTACAGAAATTTATTTTCAGTGAAGCTGAATTTACAACAAAAGCAGACACAAATACAAACTGAGGTTGTATTTAGCATGTGAATCTTGAGGGATTGCTTATCATAATGCCTTGCTAAAAAGCTGGAATTATTACCAAGTTTCTGTACTGACCTTCATTACACATGCCAGTAACTCCTACTCAGTAAAGAAACCAATCTTCACAGCACTGACTCACAAACTTTGGGGAGCATCAAAACACCAACTTTTTAAGTTTCTTAACCATCACCATATGAGTTTTAAAAGCAATTTTCATTTAATTCAAAACATTATGTCAAAGCAGCTTTTCAGATATATATATATACATATCAGAGATATCTAGATATAGGTATGAAATATTTTTTCTTCCCATTTCACTCTACAGAATGTCTTCTGAGAGTGAGTTCATAAGCATTATATGCTGGTCGTAAAATATTAAGCAGTTCATGAGCTTCTGTGGATTAA
>NW_020956003.1:4783-24570 GCF_003031625.1 Empidonax traillii | reverse complement strand
GTTACTGCCTTTTTTTTTTTTTTAAATGTAACAAGCAATTCAGTAAGACTTGTTACTAGGGCCCTCCCGGCTTGCTGTCTTCCACACAATGTTCTCTAGCAGCTCTGTGCTACCTCTCTACATAATTCAGGCAAAAAGCAAACAAAGCCAAAACACTCTTTTCATCTCACTGACAGCCAAGCAGCAGCATTGAAGTTCCTCCATGAGGATCTGAAGGGCTGGTGAGTGACTTCATGCGGGACAAGAGACGTTGGTTGACACCTGAAATGCTCTGACCTTGGAATAAAGCACCGACCCCTGCCCACTGCTGGGACAGACATTCTCAGCCCACCCACAGCCACCACTGTCTGCCTCAACTGGAATTACCACTGCTTCTGATGAGGCACAGAAAGGTGGGTTGAGACTTTTCCTGCTGTCCTGGAAGGGCAGCAAAAACAACCCCATTCAGGGTTATCTTCCATTGGGGTCAGAGAGGACTCAGTGCTGGCCTCAGCAGGTTCTGAGTCAGGCCCCCAAGGGGAGCAAGGAGCACATGGAGGGGTTGGTGCTGCTTCTGAGGAAATTGTCTCAGGACATTTGTGCCTTCTTTCATGCTGTCATGAACCAAATGCCATGTCCAGTACCATACAACCTGCCAAAAATGTTGCAGCAGCTAACTGAACCACTTTTTGCAGAGCACCCACATTATTTGTCTTGTTGCCAGACCATAACATCTAAAATAACTCTTAAAAAAAAAAGAAAAAAAATTTACACTGATAACAGAATTCAGTTTGTGGGGGAAAAAAATATAAATCCATAGTTACTGAGGAAAAAATTATTCGGCTGATGTTAATTAATTCATTTTGACATGAACAAGTAACTGGGGTCTGCTGCCCCAACTGTACAGCACAGGTTGCCAGAGTCCACCAATGTGAACACTGTGCTCTTACATTAAATCCAGAGGCAACTGTTTCTTTAAACTAAATGTTTATTAAATAGTAGTCCAAAGCCTCTTTCCTTGTTTCCCAGTGTAAACCAGGAGTTATTCCTCGGCAGCTGTTAACAGTATACCAACCTAACTCAAGAGCAACGAGATCAAAATAAGGTTCAGCACAGACAAAACAAACCCAACTGTGAGAGAAGCCCAAGAAAATCCACTGTGGCACAACGGGCTCCTTCACTACGGTCCAGAAGGAGCTGAACTGGAGATGATTTATCCCTGAACTCTACAGCCCACACGCTTTAAGAGGTGCTTTGTGTCTCAGCAGCAGTCACCGGTCACCACGCAATGCTGCAGTTGCTGTGGGGGGACGTTTTTCTTCTTGTGTAGGAAAAGTAAATAAAAGTATCAGATATAGGAACTGTCAGCTGTCTGCTCCATGGGAGACTACAACTTCTGTTCTCTCTACCCCCTGTAGGCATTTTTGGGATTGTCATAAATGCACGCATTTCACACATCCAGGCTCATCCTCTCCTTCTCACGGGACTGCAAATCTCCTTCCAGAATCAACTGGGAAGCATTTACGGATAAGGTAGGAGGGTAAGAAGTGAGTGGAGACCCCAAGCCTTAAAAAAAAATAGTAACCTGTGCAAGAAAATCACAATTCCCTGAAAAGACTGTCCAGGTGACATAAAACCCTACTATCATCCACGTGGTATTAAATGGTAGTAGTAAAAATAAGTCAACAGTACTTATCATCAGAAAGCACCTTATGAATGCCTATGCATCACCCTGGCAAAGATTTTGGCACTGCATAACAGCTCTTGAGGACAGCTGAGGTAAAGAAACCACATCCACCTGAAAGAAACAGTCTTGAAATTTCCAGAGCAGTAAATGCCCAATTTCAGAACTGTCACGTGCTATCCTAAACAGAGTTAATGGAAACCATGCAGTCATACAGCAAGGCTGGCATCCAAATTCTACGCAATTTTGGCACTCTCTGGGATCTGAAATTAGCAAAGAATGGGGGTTTTTTTGCTTGTAGCTCCCAAGTGCCAGCTCTACAATTTTGATGTGGGAAGTAGATTCTTTGGATTTAAACGTGAAGGAGATGACCTTAAAAACGAGGCTCTGAGAGACATCATCAATATATCCTCAAATTCTACAGAAATTTATTTTCAGTGAAGCTGAATTTACAACAAAAGCAGACACAAATACAAACTGAGGTTGTATTTAGCATGTGAATCTTGAGGGATTGCTTATCATAATGCCTTGCTAAAAAGCTGGAATTATTACCAAGTTTCTGTACTGACCTTCATTACACATGCCAGTAACTCCTACTCAGTAAAGAAACCAATCTTCACAGCACTGACTCACAAACTTTGGGGAGCATCAAAACACCAACTTTTTAGGTTTCTTAACCATCACTGTATGAGTTTTAAAAGCAATTTTCGTTTAATTCAAAACATTATGTCAAAGCAGCTTTTCAGATATATATATATACATATCAGAGATATCTAGATATAGGTATGAAATATTTTTTCTTCCCATTTCACTCTACAGAATGTCTTCTGAGAGTGAGTTCATAAGCATTATATGCTGGTCGTAAAATATTAAGCAGTTCATGAGCTTCTGTGGATTAATGGATAGGGTTGAAAGTTATAAAGGAGAAGAATTACAGAAGGAGACTCAGCTGCTTCTCGGATGAAACGTGGTCACAACGCCCCACAAAGGTTCCCCAAGCTCTGATAAACACCTGTTACAGAGGATGCACCAGAGAGGGGAGCGAGGTGAAGGCACTGTGACCTCCCTTCACAAACATCCTGCAGGAAGGGGAACACGGGGACACTCTGACCCTGCCATATCTGTCCACCAAGAAAGACACAAGCCAAGGACAGCTACCCAGTTAAGCACTTCTGGCTGCATTCACTCAAACTCCACCCAGAAAGGGCAAATGAACTACCCTGATCTTGCCAATCTGTTTGGAGAAGGGTTCCCGTGGGGGACACCTGACAGACTGGGTCAGGCAGAAACGGTTTTGTTTTCCCTGAGGCACTAACAGACAAATAAATCTCTGTGGGTCGACAAAATCACTCAAAGAGTCAGGCATACCCCTGCTTCAATGCAACAATTTACAAATATTAGGAACACCCAGGTGACTAAAATTAGATGGCTTAATAACTACTCTCCAAGAAGTTAACCAGGTTAATTTGGGAAGATACTTTTAATAACACATGCTTAATAGAAGAATTGCATCAAAAATGGACTAGCTGCATATATTGTGACAAAATAACGACAAATAATCCCCCAAAACCACAGCACAAAACCAAAATAGCACTTGCTACATAGATTTTAGGAAATGGGCATTTTACTATTCCTAAAACTTGAAAAAAATAATAATCAGTCTATAGAGTATCAAGAAGGTTGTCCATTTAATGTAGACAAATATTTGTATGTGGCTCAGATATGTCAAAGACATCTCCACTGAGAAGCTGTCCTACTCCACCCTGTACCTCCACTTCTACGAAAAAGACCTCAGGTCTAGGAGCCCAGAGCTTATTTAAGGCCATAATATATAAAATAAAGTTCCAAGAACAAACAAAATTAATACTAACATTCCCAACCATTAGTAGCTGGGAATGATTCTGTGGGAATGATGCTATCCCACAATTGAAGGATCGTGTCAGCAGTTGCCCAAGGCTCTGTTTCAGCAGGACCAACCTAAAGGACCCACTGTGGACTGGGTTATTACATCCAGACACAAGCCCCCTAAAAACAACACAACACCTCTAAACCTTTCCACTGCCACCCAACACAAACACACACGAAACACTCAACAAACAAACCACCAAAACCTCCCCTACATCTGCCCTAAATTTTAGGGGTACACTGATTTTCAAACTCAGTATCTGAAAGGCTCATATTAAGATTCTTCCAACAACTCCCCAGTTTGCTGTCACCCCAGAAAACCGCTGCTCTGACTTGAATTTAAATTTAAATTCAGACACGCTTATATTCGGGAGCTTTTCCCCGGAAAGCACAAAACAGACACAGCAGCTCTAAGGGAGGAAAAGATGAGGGTAGCGCCACGGTTTCACACTGTAGATTCATCAGGCAAATGAAGGAGAAGCTGTGGCAGACCTGCACCTTTCAGTAGGCAGCCATTCACCGGGTTTATCTGTAAGAAGCAGCCAGGATAACTCTTCACTCACCAACCTACCTTAACCAAGGTAGAGGTGGTAGATGCCCCATCCCTGGAAACATGATGGGGCAAGAAGCTGGCACTGACACTAAAATGATGAACTGCCCAAGGTGGTAACCTCTTTAGCAAGAAGAGGCTGCATCTCAGGGATGACATGAATCAGAGCCTCATAGTTACGATGAGTTTCGCCATTTCAGGCAGAGGAGAGGTGACACCAGAGAACAAACACGGTTGCACTCCCTCCTGCAACGCCATTGCTGCCCTGGCTGCGGTTTTGAATGATAAATAAAGCTCCTCACACTGTGTCAGAAGCTCCCAGGTACTGCAGAGACTAATTTTTAAAGGCAAAAGGTGACAAATCAAACCACGGTGCTGCAGCAGTCATCTGCTGTCTCCAGCCTGCTCAGGTTATTCTGACAACTCCTTGAATCTTCATTTCCAGCTTAGTTTAGCAAAGTTACCTGCTTTCACTTAACACAGAAACACTTCCAAGTCTTTAAAAAATACTTACACTAACTGGCAAGGACAGCAAAAGCTACTCCCTCTGTTGAAAACAGGCATGAAATGAGAGTTCTGTTTCCTTAGGAAAATGAAAAGGTGGGTTTTTCTCCACTTAAAACCTGTGGTGTCCATTTTCCTTGGAAGAGGAAAGCACCTTTGGTGGACACAGCAAAAAACACAGAGCACCACATCTGTTGCATAAAGCCAGAGATTTAATCACTTCCACATCAACCAGCAGTGGAGATTTCAGAAACACGAACTAGGAAATTTAATGCACTTAAATGTTTTATTATACTCCTTCTACCCAAGAATTCAAGTTCCTGATGTGAAGTTTCGACTGTTTGGATAATTTTTTTTTTTTCGAAGGATTCTTTATTTTACCACTAGCCAAAGTCAAACTTCCCCCAGGCTTCAGGATGAGCAGAAACACTTTGTCTCTCGAATAGCAACTTACTAATTCTCTCACGTTTTAAAAATAGAAACTCCTTATCTTTCAAAAGTGGCTTCAGTCACAGCTTTCACCAGTGGCCTCACACAGAGGAGAATTAGATGCAATGCACAGCATGTCACAGTGTCTCCTGCAGGCACAGGCAGCCTTTTCTCCCACTGTTAGATTTATCTTAAACAGCTTTGCTACCGATTGCCAGAGGATGATTCTGGCTAGAAAGCGATGGACTAGAGCTGATGGAAAGGGAGGAGGGGAACAAGAATTCTTGCCACCAAATGGGAAGCACAGAACTTCCTATAGGACAGAAAGGACAACAAAATGATAGGTAAATTAGCCCAAGATGTAAGCAGAGAATGAAAGCAAATGACCCACAATAACTGATGGGCACTGAAAAGGAAAAAAACGTCAGTATCTCCGAACTGAGGGACATTCAGCTGCAACAGCCCTTTCTTTTATGACAATACCCACCATTCTTCACTGCCTCTCCCCAGCCAAAAGGTGTGCACATTTTAGGCAAAGAAACCTTCCTCCCTACCCAGCTCTGGTGAGCTGCCACGCCTCCCCAAAACGTACAAGAGATGCCGGTGCTGCACTTTCTATCCTGGCCCGCAGCCTCCTCTCAGCCCTCGGATCTGCACTGAGCTGGGGGCACCTTCCCACCACTCTCACGCCTGGAAAAATGCTAACGACCTAAAATACACCCTAAAGATCCTAGGCCGAAAAAAACCCAAAAACAAACAAACAAACATGAAATGCCCAGCTACGGCAAAGCAAAATTTTATCTCAACAAAAGCAAACTGAGAGCAGCTGTTTAAAAAAAATAAAATCAACATCCACCCCTGTGCTTCCCTACACTTCGTTATTAACCACCTGCTTTTTGGCTTTTTGACTCTGTGAAGTTTAGAAAGGATGGGGGGGAGAGGGAAGGAGGGAGAGAAAAAGAGAGAGGAGTGCTGGTTGAAGTAAAGAAGATCATGTTTCAACAAGGCACCTTTAAAATCCTATAAAATACTGCCTCTGAGCAAGCTTAACCTGTTTGCTGATAGATAATAGCATGTAATACTGTAGGCTCCATTCAGTCTTTTCCAAGGTCTGGGCCCTCTGCCACCGAGTTATTTAATTATAACACTTACAAAATTACTTAGGCAGAGCTATCTATATTTGAATAAAGCCCTCCTACCTACTTGTACAAAACCATTAGGTAATAGGTCTTAATCTTATATAAAATTCCCCAGGTAGTAACTATGATCCAGCTTCAGCAATACTAGGAAAAGCTGAGGCTGTCAGTATTTTTAGAAACTGCATTAAACAAGCCAGGATATTGCAAACGAATGTCAACATGACACTGGAAAATACTCAGCAACAATGAGCCACTCGTTACCATTCAGACCCTTGATATGTGGAGACCTGAATATGTTAACACTGGTGAAGATAAGGACAAAGCAACATATATTCTTCTTAGAATAAGAGACCAGGGGTTCTTTGCCAATGATAAAAAAAAAACCCAAACCAACCAACCAAACAAAAAACCCCACAAACAAACAAACAAAAAAACAACAACAGCAGGGAGAGCAGAGAAGCTGGAGCCCAAGAGTGGGCAAGGGGGAGACACAAAGTCAGGGAAACTCGAGGTTGGACTAATTTAAGTTGTACTAGGGTGCTGTGGTCTTAGAGGAATACGTTCAGTGCCGAACTCCTTGTAGGAACATGTTCACTTGATGAAAACCAACATCATTTTCATCCAAATCACACCCTTCAGCAGCCAGTCCCAGGGGAGAGCAGGAGCTGAATTACATCCCTGGTTTAGATCCACTTTCCCATTTAGCCAGTTCCTTCAGGATGAAGATAAAAACACTGAAGGGACAGAGCAAATGAGTTTGCATTAACAGTGCCCATGTCTTAATTGTATTCAATATGTAATGAAAGCATAGAAAACCTAGAGGGTCAGCAAGAAAATTCTAATTCAATTCATTCAATTACAAAGAAATAAATTTGGTGGTAGTGTTTTGGGTTTTTTTTTTTATCCTGATGACAAGGAGCAAACAATTCTCTTATAGAAGCACCATCTCACAACTGCTGCTGAGAACGGGGACTGTCTGCACTGTGAATCCAGTGAGTGCAGCTGAAATCCAAGGATGTGCATTACATGCAGACATGCCAACCCCAACAGCAAGAAATCATGAACAGGAGGCAAAGAAATAATCAGACAAAGATGATGTTTACAGAGGAGCCTACACTCAGAAAGGGCTTGAGTTTCACAGTGATGCTAAGAAATTGATTTCTTCCCTTTCAGATACTGCCTACATCCATTACTGCAAGGAAATAGTATAATAGCATAAAACCTATACTAAAATTCATATGGCAATAGGACCCCAATGTCCCAGTGTTAGACTGGTACTGTATTTAAAATTTACATTCTTTCCAACAAGGTCTCCACAACTACCAGTGCCCATCTCCCAGTGGAAAGGGCCCAGTGAGTGTGCCAGCAGCCAAAACTCTGCAGTATTTACTATCCCTTACTCCCAACCCTTACTACCACATCCCAGCACGTTCTTCTCCTCCTGATATTCACCTACTGTTCCTTTTGACATGAGCAAATCTGTTCACGATAAAATGGAAGATTTAAAACCAATTTTTGCATTAATGCAGCCTTTTCTCCTTGTGATTCCATCTCTCCCCAATTAAGTATGTCCCTGGCAGGATCACAGAGACCTCTAGAACTTAAGAAGTACAGAAATCTGTTCTGCACTCACAGCCCATTCTGCAGTCACAAACCCCCTATCAAGACAAGCCCTTTTTCATTTATGAGCATGTTTCATTTTTCAGTTCTCCCAGGAAACACTCTTACACGAAAGGAAATACCCCAATACTTCAAGCCTTCAGTCAGTATCTGCTGTGACCGGCTAAAGAAACACCCAGGTTGCATTCCCACCCAGCAAACACACTTGCCATTTCCCTATTAGCTATCTCGCTAATGAGCACAGCACCTTATCATCTCCTGTTTGCACTGCGACCAGAAGCCAAGGGCCCTGTTCCACATGTCAGCGGGACTGGCGCTGTACTCTTCCCCTTCTCCCCCCCAACCCCGCCCCGGTTTTTTTTTTTTAGCAGGAAAGCAGGGCAGGAGATGGTTCTGACAATTTTTCGTTTGCTAGGTGTGCAGGCTCTCTCTGTTTGCTAGCAGCAGGAAGAAATGAAGCTCTAACTGCTGTGCAAGCCGCTTATATGCAAGGTTTTCATCCACTTTTCTAGGGCTCTAACCAGAAACGTGTGTGGCAGCTCACCTGGGGATGAGGCACTTAACCTGCTTCTTCATGGAAACAATCCAACTTCAAATCACCCACTGCCCCTGGCTGTTAAAGGGGGTATTGATTATCTAAGGTTTTAGGAAACAGTAGTGCACGGAGCCCTTTTTCAGTATTTATTAAAAAAAAATAAAAATTCCTGTGGATTCCAGTAAAGCTTTTAGCATTTTGATGAAGCAGGATCTACGACATTTTTTACGGACAGCAACAGAAAAGCTGCAAAATTTCAAGACAGGTCTGTTCCTGCAACAGAAGTAACGTCCCCCTCTTTCCCCCACCGTATCTCCAAGTTATTTCTCCTGCCTTCTCCTTCCCATGCCACACCAACTTGTTGTTTTGGGTTTTCTTTTTTTTTTTTTTTTTTTTTTCCCCTTCCAACGTGATGTCTTAGCTTTCCTTCAGACACAGTAACTAGCTGTAATGTACCCTATTCATGTGCCAATCAAGCCATCATCAAGATCTTAGGGGGAACAATACTTGTATGCAAAGCCCTATTTTGAACTGGTATTTGAGTCACTGCATGCCAGCCATTAAGCAATCACACATACGGTTAATGGCCTATGTTGACACATGGTGGGGAATTAACCCAGAAAAAAAAATTCCACTGCATCATTATGAAAGCGATCCCATCCCAGGATAGGAATACAGCGCGAATTAACACGCTTCTCGGTTAATTTTTAAGAGCCACACTTTTGGTGCAGATTACAGGCTAAGGGAAAGGCTTATTGTAAACTGGAGGAGGAAACAAAATGCCTTTCAGTGCAGGAGCATTTCTTTTACATAGTTAGAGATTTACATAGAGATTATTTACAGCGGAGAGTAAATTTAGGTATTATTCACAGTTTCATAATTATTTACTCTGTGGAAAAGAGTAAATGCCAGGGAAATTGAGTACGAAAAAATCAATCCCTGGCACGCTAATCAAGCAGTCTGAAGGCAAGCCTATGCTGAGTATTCATATACCTATGTGTATGCATCACAAAATGCAAATAACCTGTGCAAAACCACGGAGAGGTCCACGGACAAAACCAAATGGGAACTCAGATCATCAGCATCCCTGCTCTGCGACCCATTTGCATGTCCTGCTACCACCCACACTCGCGGTAGGGAAGCTTTCGGCATGGTTACATCACAGCTACGCTCTGACTTTATTTTTAAAAATCATTTATACAGAGCAAGGTCATCTTAGCCCAAAACTGAAACCATGCACTACAACCATCGTTTTTGGCAAAGCTCGAGATTATTTGTAAAAGCCGGGAAAGGAAAGCAGAAAGGCGTGTAATTTTTTTAATCCATAGGTCTCCACACATTGGGAAGAGGAGAAGCACTGCCAGTTGTATCAGCTATCCTTACCATGATGGAATCAAGCTGAACCATCAATCACCAAGGTTAACCAATGCCATTTTTGAACGACTCTAACTTTGAATTTTCCTTAATGAGTTGTCAATCTCAAACTTAACACATAATCTGAGTTTTAATTGAAGCACCTGACCCCTCACACGCGATCGAGACGAGGTTTTGTTCATTACACTTGAGGAAGTTCTCAAGCATTTTTTTTTCCTTATCGAAAACCTCCCGTGAACAACCGTGGCTGAAACGCCAGGAACATCACCCAAGTATGTAATCTAACCAGTTTAATGAGATCTGGGTCCCCCCCCCCCCGCCCTGCTCCGGTCTCAGGTTTCTGCTGCACAACCACCAACACCTACGAGGCACGTTTCGTTCCATCGAACAGCTTCAAGGGCAATCCCATAAAACTTAAACCGCCTCCGCGGGAGCATCGGGAGCCACGCTGACCCTTTGGACTCCAAGAACACATCTCCCTCCACCCAGCAACGCCGTATTTACTGACAACAAAACGTTTTGCACCAGAAGCTCCCCCTTAACAGCAGCTCCAGACAAAGACCTAGCGAGGTTCAGCGACTTGCCCCAGCAGAGACTCATTCCGTGGGTTTGGACGGGTTGCTTTCCTTTCCCAAACCTCTGGTTCAAAGGAGAATAATCTTTCTGCATCTCTGCGAGGAAGGAGGAGGTTAATGCTGCCCGTGTTTGTGAGCTGTCAGGACAGAGCCCTGCACTTAAATCTGTTTACTGATAGAAAAGCACTGCTATCATTGCAAGCATATTCATATAAAAGTCTTCTGCTGCAGTTTCACCGTGTGGTTTTGCTGTTGCAAAAAGAGAACATAAACAGCTACAAATCCAGTTTCATAAAAACGCCAACTTTAGTAACTCTAAGTACTTTGAATTTTATTCATTTTCTTCTGGTTTATTTTGGTCTTCTAGTCTGTCCCACCCAACGTTTAGAAAGCAACCAGAGCCTCAGAAGTTTGGGCAAGAGCTACATTTTTAGACGACTAAAAGCAAAAAAGCAAAACAAAACTGGTGCATGAACACAGTCAGTGATACGATGAAGCCAGATGACAAAATGCAAACGTCTCAATCAGTCCAAACCTATATACAACAGCTTTAACATTTATTAATTTTTTTCTTTTTCATGTAACTTGGATGTAACTAAAAATTATTTCTGGCAAAAAGCACTATAATTATCTATGCACTGCGGGAAAACTAAAAGCACATAGTACAGCTTCCTAGTGCCAAAATAGACTGCATAGCAGCACCTGGAATGGCCTTTTTAGAACCAAACATGCTTCTGTGTAGCAATTTTCAAGGCATCTTAAATTAGCTGATGAAGCATGAGCAGCTCTGATAAGATGTAAAACTTTGAGTCTGGGAAATTCTTGGTCATCATTTTATAGCACAGCATTTTAACACAAGAGTAATTTCCACTTCGGGACATTTAAAGGATTAAAGCCTGCCTCAAGTTTCTCACATGGCAGCATTCACGTTTGCCAACATAAAACCCTTGAATTTCTCTCAGGAAACCTTTAGCAACCAGCAAAGTCAGGGTTGCTGCCCACTGACAAGGAGTGTAGATGAATACAAGAATTCACACAGCCTCACTAGCTTTGTACAAGCTTCCTGACCTTTATTCTGGTTTACTTTCTCTTTTTTTTTTTTTTTTTTTTTTTTTTTTTTTTTTTTTTTTTTTTTTTTTTGGATTGAGATGGATGTCCAAGTCCCTAATGTATATGAAGACATGAAATGAAAGCTGCCCAAAACATCTGCCAGGACGCTCTTAGGGAAGAGCTGCGTGAAAACTCCTCTTTATGCAAAAAGAGATGAAGGGGGAAATGAACTCATAAGCACTTCCACCTCCACAATGTCTGAGGGCAAAAGGCAGACTCTCCTCTCACCTGCAGCAGAACAGTCAGATGAGGAACATCACCTTTTCCCTTTTGTTTAATACCATTGTTATGAACTCTGCCTAAGTGCAGAGGCCACCACAAGCACCCTACCTTAATCACTGACAGGCCTGCTGGGCTGATCATGTTAAACAAAGATGGATCAACTCTGACTGAGATGTGGATCCTTGCTCGAAATTTGCCCCAAATTGGAAGAGATTTCTCCAGAATCCAAACAGTCAGAGAACCTGGTTCTTCATCAACTCTCTTCACACATTTAAACTACAACTACAGGCTGAAGCCAAGAAAATTTGGGGGGGGAAAGAATGAATTTTGAATTATAAGAGTTTTGGGAAAAGATTTTTGATAATGTACTGGACCGAGCAAAAGGGATGTGGGGAAGAAGGGGTGACAAGTTCCAGGCACAGAGGCACTTTCTGAGGTCCTTAATGGCATGCAGACATGTATTTTGCAGCTGCAGGACTTCCCACTAACCTGCACAGGTTGTCCCTCCATCACCCTGGCACACAAAGAAGCCAGCACAGCCTGAGCTGGCAGTCATAAGAGGGTTAATGCACAGTGCACACCAGTTCGAAAAACCCTACAGCTAAAATCCACTGCAATTTCAAAGGAAAAAAAAAAAAAAAAAAAAGTACGAGGAGAAAAAGAAACCCAAAAACCTCACTCACATACCCACCGAAAAAGCCATCCAGTCCTCACACATTCCCATTCCATACCAGCATATTCACAGTAGTTTTCAATAAACATCTACACAAGTCACTGGAAAGAGGGGGGAAAAAAAAATCTGTTTTCTTTCATACAATTCCACAAAAATAACTGTCATCACAACCATCCTTGTGGCAGAAGAGTCCATATTTGCCTGCAGTGAAATCCGTCTGCAGCTGCCCTGTGGAAAAGACAGCCAATAATTGGCTTCTTTCACCTCTGTTAACCACGAACAAAAGTGTCATTCAGCTCCCAAAAGGACAGAAGGCACCAATGGATGGTCAGCTCTCCGAGCCAATGGGCTGGAATAACAATAACCCTGTAGCATTTTCTTTTTCCTTTTGTTTAATCTTTCAAAGCCCTTAATTAAGACCCTCACAAAGCACCCCTACAGGCTTCTTTCAATGAGGCATTACACGCCTGTTTTCTTGTATTTAAGAGAGAAAAGTAACGGGGATTTCTGAAACACATTAAGCAGTACACACGATTTCCATGTATTCACAACTGAAATACTGTTACATTTTAGCTTTTAAATATTATCCTCGATAACAAGAAGTTCAAGCTTACCGTTCCCGCTCTCTGCTGTACCTCCCTTGCTACGTCAAGGAAAAAAAAAAAAAAGTAAATACAGGCAGGCATAAAACTGGCCCAACTGCAACAGCTCGCTCAAATCCATCACAAGACAGCAGCTCCCAGAACGGAGGCAAGTGGAACAAAGCACGCTGATGAGACATCCCTGGGCATCCCGGAGCAGACAGCCGAGAAAGGACCGAGAAAGGGCAGTGCTGAGCCTGCACATGACACATTGTCATTGTTTGGAAATAGAGCTGGTGAAGGCTGAGGTATTAAACCCCGACGGGTAAGCGGCCTCGTGTGCAATTAAATATCTGCCTGCATTTAACGTGCACGAAGGAAAATCTGCACGCCACGACTCAGGACCGAACCGATGAGTGTGTATTAAAAAAAAAGGACATTTGAGGACTACCTCTGCTTTTCAGCAGCACGGGCAGACTCTGCTTAACAGAAATGCCACGAAGAGTTGAAATGCTTGAGCCTCGAATAGGAAACAAAGCGGTTTTAAGAAAATACTGTCGAAATATCATCCTCACGGACGCAGGCTGTGGTTGGGGGGGGGGGGGGGACACCACCTAATCACCTAATCCTTTCCCGCTCCAAACCATTCCAGGCAGCAGGATAATGTGGCTGATGGTTTTTATGGGGTGAAGGGCACGGGAGGGTGGGTGGGGAGCGCCAGGTACAACCACCTAACCTAACAAAGCCATCAGCCCGGCCAAGCCATCAGCTGTCCGAGCCCTTCAGCGTGTGCAGCCTCGGGCCATTGTGTTGTAAATAAATGCCCTTGTCCTGTGAAAAGGCGGCACACAAGGCAGCCTCCTCACAGGACCGGCCCAGCCAGCCCAGCCAAAAGCCACCAAAATCATTAGCAGAGGGTATTTTTCACGTCAAAGAACCACAGGGTGAAGCTTTGGTGATCTCCAAAACGCTTTCTCCCCCGCGAGAAAACTGGAATAGCCTTTTCAGGATTGACAGAAACCCCACAAAACACAAGGAGAGAACAGAACAAAGACGTTTTTAAAAGCAGTAGTTTAAAGTCCTCCTCTCTACACCACCTATGTATCCAGCAGGCACTCTTTAACAAGCACCACGTGCCATAAAAACTGCAGGCATCTGGGCAAAAACTGGGAGTGTTCAGCCTGGAAAAAAGGGGGGTTTGGGGTGACCAAATTTTGGCCTTCCACTACCTGAGCAAGCCAATGAAAGAAATAAAGAGGAAGACTATTTAAAAGAGCATGTAGTGACAGGGTAAGGGGGAGTGGCTTCAAACTGAAAGCCAGAGGGTTTAGATGGGAGATGAGGAAGATGCTCTGTAGCGTGAGGGTGGGTGGTGAGGCACTGGAACAGGCACACAGCCCAGAGAAGCTGTGGATGCCTCATCCCTGGAAGATCCCTTGTTCCAAGCCAGGTTAGATGGGGGGCTGAGTAACCTGGACTAGTGGGAGGTGTCCCTGCCCATGGCAGGGGGTTGGAACGAGGTGATCTTTAAGGTCCCTTCCAACCCAGATCATTCTACGATTTTATGAAAACACGACTGAGTATAAATCAGTTTAGACCTTTATCTATTTATTTTTTTTTTAAAATACACCAAAGAGTCAACTTCTTGTAATTCTGTTTCACATAATCAAGGAAGTAACTTGCCTTTCAGGCATGGTAATCTAATGGTACTCAGTGATTTTGCTTGTCAAAGATCAGACTGCCTACTTAGGTATTATACATCAAAATCTCTTTCTAGTCTTACCTTAGACCACTGAATTAAGGCCCCCAGCAAATACTACGTGACTATCTCTTGTCCTACATGGTGTTCCTGTTTCCTCCCACAAGAAAATATGGTGTAACTACACTAAAACATAAGGAGGAAAAAAAAGAACACAGCAATGGCTCATGACTTGGTTTGAAAGCCCAATTCCAAGCACACATTTTTGGAAAGCCTGTTCACAAGCCTTTATCAGAACATCTTGTATCACTGACCTTGACAGAGTTCAACACTGATCAAGGAGAGGTTTGCACTCAAGTTCTGTTACATTTTTGACAATTTCTGTGATTATTTACCACAGCAGTCCAGGAGGGACTCCTCTCTAGCAGCAGAGAGCAAGAAAAGTAATCTGCATTCTAAAAAAAACAAGCATGAAATGTCATCCTAAGTGCTCCCGATGCATAAGCTACAATCCAAATTCCTACCAAGCTGATAAAAGTGTTGCAAGAATATCTGATAAAACTGTGATATAATGCAAAAATATGCCACTGTGATAGAATGTCAAAAAGCAAAGCAAGACCCAGCCCGTCCATGCACCCTGAAGACCACACAAGGGTAAGGCTTTGCCTCTCACTGCTTGCAGGAGTCTAGAAAAAACCAAAAACCCACAACCCCCAAACCAAAGCAAACAAGAAAATATGGCCATAAACTAAAACGTGAGAAGTTCCACCTCAACACGAGGAAGAATCCATTGAGGATGCAGAGCAGTGCTTACCAAATTTAGTAGGACAGCTCTGGACTTCAGGATTCTGCCCTAACATAAATAATAATACTTATCATTGCTGACCCAAGAATATAAACCAATTAAAAACGAGTATATTTTCTGATTTTTAAGGAAAAGGTACACAAGCATATGAAATCTTTCCAGAAACCCTCTGCCAAAAAGAACCTATAGCCATCTCTTGCAATTATAAGAGGTCAAAGAAGCACTTATTACTACTATTTTCCTTGAAAAGGTTAAGTTCTCTCTTCAGCTTAACTTTGTTCTCAGTACTTAAGTGACTACACCTATTTAAAACTGAGCAGATTTTAATCACTAAATCGTCAAGAAAAAAAAAATCAGCATACTTAATGCGAGCAGAACATTACAAGTATTTACATGAAAAACAAAGACCTACCGCATTAACTATCCAGTCCACGCTCTTTGCAGCAGAGATTAAGGCTTGTCAAGTTTGATCACGTACACAGGATCAATTTTTATATAAATTCATGTGTGAGGGAAAAGCAAGCGACCCACAAAAGGCAATCAAGCAATCTGCCTGTATTTCTCACAGACAGAAACAGCACATGCATCTTTCCAGCAACATGCATTTTACACATGAAATCCAAGACAAAAATTTGGCCTGTGAACCCTTTGTCTCCGTGGCCATGACAAAAGTGGGCATATTTTACTTCATCATAGTAAGGAAATACACTGTAGGTCTTACTAAAGGCCACCGATCATCATAAAGGGACATTGAGACAACTCTAATGGAAGCAAGGTGGACAAAGCACATCCTTCCCAGGCTCCATTAATAAAAAGATCTGGTTTGTCCTGTTCTTGCTTATTTCAAAGAAGTCTGGTTCCTTCTACCTTGAAAGACTGTGGAGTTTTACTGAATCAGTAAGCTGGGGCCAGTTAAACTTGCCATGCAGCTTGAAACCTGCTCCTCACACAGACAACTTAGCGCTATTGACACCCTGTTTCCTCATTACCAATTGAATCATTTACTACCATTAACACACCATTTTTTTCCAGTTTATCACCAGCGAAATTATTATGAAAAAAAAAAAAAAATGAACGCCCTGAAAGTTGAGAGAGGGGAAAGGTTTTTCCTGGAACTGGCAATCTGTGACCTCTTTTCATTTTTAGTATAACACACCTACTAACATCAGTATTTAAGGTCCAAGAAACGAAGCAGTGCTCTGCAGTTATGGAGTCAGATTCCACAATAAATAACAGCACATCTTATGTTCGCTACCAAATCTGAAAGGTGTAAACCAGATTCAGTGGTTTATTTTAACCTTTAGCTGAGGGACTGACTGGTAATCCCCCAAGTGATCAGATTAGAGCTTTAAGAGACTACCTTAAAGGAAAAAAGGGAGAAAATATGTAAAACATGAACACTTTTTGGCTGTTTTTGAACAAACACCAGGATATAATGAAGAAGGTAGTGTAAATTAAAAACACAGATAGCTTTCTCAAGTTCAAAACAGTCTATTTTTTCCATGTACACCAAGACAGTCAATTTTACGAATACTTACTCTGTCATTAAACTAGAGTTATATAATTATTCCATCTTAATAACAGCACTAAATATTCAAAGGTCCAAGACAAATGGAACCTTTTGCTACTTTTCTTTATATTTACCACAAAAATAGCTACAGTGATCTAAGGACTATTTACAGCAAACACGATAGAGGGAAGCATCCCATCCCTTTGACATATCAGATTGTACTTCATGAATCTTATAGATTAATAAAAGTTTCAAAAGAAAAAGCTTTTAGAACTAATCCTGTATCAAGAAGTGATCAGTCATACCTCTTCTAACTACCCCTGACTTCAAATAAAAAGGGTTTTAACAAAGAATTGCTGTTGGTCTTTACTATTTATATCTTCCTTTCTTTCATCCATGCTATGTATTAGGAAGGGCAGCATGGGAGGCAAACAGAAGGATCTGATCCCGAGAAATTTCCACAAGATAAAAAAAAAAAAGATTAAAAAGATTAAAATTCAAATTCTTCGCTATCACAGGAGCGATCAGTCTGGCAGCATTGCATCACATTCATCTCATAAGGAGTCATTTTCTTTTGACATTTAAATACCGTATGACTAAACAGCTGCTAGTAGGAAGAAATGGTTGAATAAATGGATGTTGTTTGCCAACCTGAATGTCTTTTCCTTTGTACCCGTATTGCCCCCCTACAGTATTGAGGTGCAATGTAAACTGGTGCTTTCCTGCTGAAGTCACAGGGCCTTTAGTTAAGGGAGAAATGTTCAGAGCTTGCTAATTCAGTACATCTTAGTAGCTGAGTTTCTGCAAACTGAAGCTTAACATGCTATTTAAAAGGTATAATTTACATTTCCAAGACAGCTCCGGGCACTGCCTTGTTTGGAATTGCTTACCGAGCAACTATGTTTCTCCAAACAAACTAATGTGCAGAAGGGTAAAGGGCAGTGAAGGTAATTATTGGAAGGAAATCTCTTCCTAGGCCAAAAAAAAGAGTAATTAAGCTCGTGCATGTTAAATCACATAGGGGAAATGAACACCGAGATATTCGAGTGTGTTAGCAAGACCTATCTACGATTTTCTGGGGAGGAAATTAAGGTAGGGGCAATCTAAGATGGGATTGTTTAGGCAACATGAAGGCAGACTGCCCGGACTTCATTCACATTCTTTGTATAAACGTTCATTCTTTGTATAAACGTGTGTGTTTCCCCTACACACACACACACAGACACGCTCCCCCACAGCAGGGAAAACCTTCAGTAACCCAGCAATTCCGTGAGTGTGCTGAAACCCAAAGCAGCTGAACTGCATTCTGCAAGTATGGATCCAACAGAGTTTTACTCACTGCTCACTATTCTCTCCACATTTATTCATCTTTTTCACACTTAAAAATGCTTAAAATATGACCAAGATTTTTCAGTGTTTGAGATGCCTCTTGTGCTTCATTCACTGCGGTGTTTTGGAAATGGTCTTTTCTGTGACATATGGCAACGTGTGACGAGTTTCTAGCCCAGTCCTCCCTCAAAAGCCTTGGGCTGTTGTGTGAAAACTCAGTGCAAGTCATTTGCACCGAAACGCCAGTGAAGAAAAGCTGTAACAGAATCTCCTCCTTCCGAGCTGCATACCTGGGGGAAAGCCTTTCCAAGACATCAGCAGTACCCTGCTGCTGCTGGCATGGTGGCAGCAGAACAGGGGTGGTTTGTGTCTTTAACTGCACATGCTTTTGGTGGTTATCTGCTGAAGCTTCTTGGATGATCTGTGCGCATTCTTTGAAATTGTACTGTGTGTTAACTATTTTTAGGACACAAAAGCAAACATGGAGCAATATTCTGTCTTTCTACCATCCTGTGCACTTCAGGGAGTCCCTAAACCAAAGACAAAATTTCATAACAGCAGGTTAAGAAACAATCCTATTGGAGGTTGCACTGGCATGTTTGAGCTCCAAAAGGAGATAGACAAGCAACATTTTGTAACACTGACAGACCTTATGGCTTTCCCAGTAATTTTTCAGATATGAACTGTTAAGAGATCTGCTATCAGACTCAGAAGAAGCATCTGCTAGCAGTGTTCTGCTGCAAGAACCCTTCTGCCCCCTTCACCAAACTTCAAAATGTCATAACTCGCCTCTTAACCCTTTCGGCAAAAAATTATTATTATTATTATTCCACTATTCTCTATTCTTGAATCAGTCGAGACTGGTTGATGGACTTTGCCTGAAGGACATAAGGAATGTATTTCACAAGAAAATATCCAGGGCATTTGGGTATTTATCTGATTTATGCTACAGAATTTCTCCCATTGATGCAGTGAGTTACAAGGGGAAAAAAAAATTATATAAGTGAAGATAGTGACAGTGCAAGCGCTCCTACTCTTATTTCTGATATATTATTGTTTTATATTTATATTTATATATATTATTGTTTTAACAATAGCCTTTTTTGAACGTGTAGATTTATTTTACTGGCACAGTTACTTAAGAGAGTTGAAGAACTTTAAGGAGCAAAAACTGGTCTTGCTGCACAATGGCAAAGGATTCTGCCAAAGAAACAAACAACTGCCATTTATTGTCTTAAAAACAACTTAAATTCCTCTTAAAGCTCCTAAACATCAAAATATTGTATGTTTTTAGTCTGGAAACTAGAGACCTGTCTTTGCAGTAAGCACGTCAAAAAACCCCCAACATGTAAACAAACTAGTTGAAATTTTTTTTAAAAAATGTCAAGCAAGAGCAAGTCAATTCTAAATAAATGATTGACCTGGATACTGAAGAGATATAATGCCTCTAGTAAGCACTTAGCACAGAGCCAGAGGTTTGCCCTTGGAAAAGACATGGATTTTCTACACCTAGCAAGACACACACTAGTTCTGTAAAATATTAACAGTTTGGTCAACATTTGCA
>NW_020956003.1:0-4403 GCF_003031625.1 Empidonax traillii | reverse complement strand
ACTGAAGAGATATAATGCCTCTAGTAAGCACTTAGCACAGAGCCAGAGGTTTGCCCTTGGAAAAGACATGGATTTTCTACACCTAGCAAGACACACACTAGTTCTGTAAAATATTAACAGTTTGGTCAACATTTGCACATCAACTTTTTTTTTTTTTTCCTTTTTTTTTCCTTTCCTTTTTTTTTTTTTTTAAACCCAAGTGTTGAAACCAACAGCAGCAGAAAATTACCAAAAGCCTCTGTAGGCCCAAACCATCTCAGAGTAGTACTCCTTACACAGGACTATGTCCTTTTCTCCAAGCTTTCCCTACCTAATTCCATGAAGGCCACCAAGACCCCCCAGAGGCCACCCAGCACGGTGAGCATTTAATGCCTCAAGAGAGCAGCTGCTCTGAACGAAACTGCAGCTAAAAAGAGGTGAACACACTGCTGCTGGCGGTGGCTTTGCAAAATTCCCTTTAAGAACGTGTAAGTCTGGCATCAAACTTTCAAACAGCTCCTCTCAGTAGCTTCGAGGGCTCCTAATTCGCAAGAACAGCTCAGAGAACTGCTGAGAGCACTACAAGCATGTACCCCAGTTTGGGAAAGGCTTTCCTTTCCCCTAGTTAAAAAACCCCAGCACATTTCTAGTGTCTCCAACCATTGCACCTGAAAAAGACGACAGCCTCTTTACAGCTTTTATGGGCACGAAGGGAGTGAAGAGCAGATCCACCAGTTCCTCCACGAGAAGAACCCCAGACACATTTCCACACAGAAAGACCCCTCTGCCCCAGAGAGAGAGGCCTTGCACTCCAAAGTCACAAGTTTTACAGTCTCTTCACTTTTCCAGATGAACCCACTACATCAGCTACTATTCCGCATCAGCGTTTGGAAAAATGTTAAAGGAACTTCTGAGGTAACAGTTATTTTTAAAATAACACAAGACAAAGGTTTAAAAAGGACAGTCAGGACATCCCTTTCACTGAATTCTAGCAAAAAGGAAAGGATTGAAGCTAGACACCACTAGGTCCTTCTGACGTGGAGCAACAAGCTTCCCCAAATGTCCTTTCCTGAGCCGCAACAGGAGTAAACCGTCCTACCGTCCTGCCAAAACCCCTGATGGCAGGAAAAACAAACTCACTTTGCAAGCTAACTACACTGCCTGGTCCTGTTTGGGTGGCAGGGAACAGCAGGTCTCACTCACTTTGGGCTCTGAAAGGGGCACATCCCATAGGGAGCCCCATATCAGGGTTCACACCTTTCACACCTCCCGAACACCAAATACCCATCCCCACACCAAATACCCATCCCCACACCAAATACCCATCCCCACACCAAATACCCATCCCCACACCAAATGCCCAGCCGTGCAGACGGCAGGAAGGTAACGGGAAAGCTCCCAAATTTAAAAAAAAAATAAATAAATAAAATAAATTTCGCAGAGCAGCCTTAAAAACGCACAACTCAACTGCATTCGCAGCGTCATTAGGCCAAATTAAACAGGTTGAGGCCTCCCCTGCATACCTCTGAAATTGCACCTTCATTTGTGATTCACTGCTAATCGCTCGCCATTTAAAAAATCCAGACGCGTTTCCTTAAAAAAAAAAAAAGTTTTAAGGGTGAAAAAAAAAAAAAAAAGTCCTCTCGAGCCCCAGCATTCCACCACGATTGGCTGGAGAGAGAGAAAAGAAAGGAGGAGGTACACCACTTTAAAAGGAAAAAAAAAAAAATAAGGTCTTTATGTTTTAGTAAGAAAATGCCCAATTGAGAGCTGCAAAGACTTCTTCTGTTTATTTTCTGAGGGCCTGACATCTGAGGGTGCTCTCCAGAGTCCTCTCAACAACTTCACCTGACTTTGGATCCTTCTTCACCTTTTCTTCAAGGTAAATAATCAGCACGTGCTCTCTTGGAAAGAAGATCTCTTTTTTCTGCCCCAAAGACAGCACCTCCTGTGGAAATTCAATCCCGTCTTCCAGACCATAATGATTAGAGGCTCCTCCTTCATTTTTAATGAAAAGCTTACAGGAATTAGTAATGAGTTACTACATTTTAGAAAAAAAACAAACCACCAGTGATAGTATTTTTTATTTTTGTAATAGTTTTCCTAGCCCTAAAGAAAAAAAAAAACTTTCATAATTTTTAACTTTAATTTTGATTTTCAGGTCAAAAACAAAACAAAACAAAAAATCAGACCCAGGAATTACTTCAATTATATCTTTATGGTGCCAAAATCTTGAGGTTGAGTTGTCAAAACTCACCAGCCATTGTCTGAATTACCAACTGGTTACCAAGTTATAAAGCAAGATTTTTAATTACACGTGTGTTTATCAATATTAGATTTGAACAACATCAACAAAAAAACAGATTTCAGCAACAGACCTTAGATGGTTTATATTTATCTCACATTATACCAACAAACCTCTGAATACATTTAAAAATGCTATGACTTGAGAAACACAAGAAACTTTTTTTCAGTTGCAAAAAATGTATCTTCCATACATTCATTACTTCACAGGTGTCCATACTGAAATTTACTCATCAGATAGAAATGCAAAAAACCAAGGGAAACCTAAGGAATTAACTCCTTTGTTTCTGCCATGCTATGGAGCTCATTCTTCCTTTGAGAAGACATCAAATTAAACAAGATTTAATAACATACTTTTTAATAGGTTTTTAAAAAATGAATGTCCAAAGCTTAGCCAAAGTTTTACTAACTCCCAAACAGGACACGAAACAAAAACATGACTTTCCTTTAACTCAGTGTAAATTGTATAAAAAAAGCATAGTATAAGAAGTATAAATAGCAGATATGAAAAACACGTGGGGGAAAAGAGGCTGATAAAAATTCATAAAGTGATACTCTCATTTCCTAAAAACAAACATCCCTCCCAGTCTACCAGGGAATACATATCAGCATCACCTGTTCAAAACCAGCTATCTGGATTTTCGTAGATGATGTTACCATACTGGCTGACACTGTGCATGATGCCACCAGTTGGCTGTTGCACATTCAAATTCAACAGCAGTTTTCTGACACCAAACTTTAAGCTGTTAATTTCTGAGATCACTACAGTCCTCTCTGTTGTTTTGTAAGAGGGGTATAATATCATTCAAATTCATGGCGAAAGCCCTAATCTTTCAGCAACATTAATATGTTTTCTGGGAAGTGGAAAGTTCTGACCTTGTCACAATCCTGCAACAGTTAAATCACTCAACAGCAAAATAAAATGGATTCTGCTATTTCAGCTATGTATTTTAAAACAAATGACATACAATTTGAAAATATTGGGAAATTTCAGCTTCGGTGAAACTCACTGACAGGTACAATAACTCAGTGCTTTAAAAAAAAAAAAAAAAAAAGGTAAAAAGGTCAGTTGTTTTGCCAGGTAGATCACAGTGCATTTTTTCATTATTTAATTACACTTTCCAGACACCCTTACATCTACTGCTACATGTTTCCAGTTTGGACATACCAGCTTTATTTGGAACAAAAAAAAAAAAACACCTAATAAATCTGGGCCTGATTCCGAAATAAGAGCTTTCACACATATTTATATAGCAAGGACAGTATTTATACAGTAACAGCAAGATCTTGCTCTCCTCTCTGTGAGCTCCTGTGACACCCATTGCTGCAATTCTGCATCACCAGACCGGTGTCCCATCCATCAGCAAAGCCAC
This sequence comes from Empidonax traillii, assembly GCF_003031625.1. Taxonomy (NCBI): domain Eukaryota; kingdom Metazoa; phylum Chordata; class Aves; order Passeriformes; family Tyrannidae; genus Empidonax; species Empidonax traillii. Next base: position 747 of record NW_020956003.1, on the reverse strand, counting down.
CTCCCCTTTTCCTAAAGGGTTGAGCAGGGCGAGCTGAGAGCGCTAAGAACCAATACCATGTGACCAGAAATCTCTTTTCAGACCAAAGCTTGAGAACATCTTATCGGGAAACTGCAGCAGGTGTGAAAAGACTGCACAAGAGCACTTCTCTGCAGCAAAACCCCAGGTCACTGCTGAAGCACATGGTGAGTCCTACCACCATGTGGAGAGGGTGGCCAGGGACCTCTAACCCATGAAATGCAAAGGTCTTGTAACATTTAAATCTCTGCTGCTTCAATTTACAGGTTTCTTCGAATAGAAATGGCTACTTCTCCTTATGTGCCCTCTCCAACCTTTGTCTCCTGTTTCTGGGATCATCCAGATCTCTCTAATTCTTCCTCAAGATATTTTTGGCTTTCTGCTTCTTCTGTAAAGAGCCCCAAACCTGAAACACATTCATCTCTTAACAGAATAACTGCTGGCCATGAAGTTCATGCAGCCACGCTGCAGTTAAGGAGCCCCATCCATTTCAATCCCTTGCTCGTTTGCAAAAAAAAAAAGGAGCAGGCAAACCTGGGCTGTTGGCAAATCCTCCAGAACATAAACACAGCATCAGCTCCCTGCCCCGTTCCCAATAAGAGGCTCATCTTTAGGAACAAGGTTTTAGGAAAAGCACAAGGGTGGCTGAGAGGATCTCTGACGTTCAGAGGCACTCCTGGAGCACCACAGCTCTCTAAAACGTGGTATGGGTGCTCAGCCCTTCTGAAA
>NW_020956002.1:210340-313357 GCF_003031625.1 Empidonax traillii | reverse complement strand
AAAATAGAAAAGTAAAATATTTGCCTGGTTCTCTAGACAAACATGAGATGCTGTAACAGGGGAAGACTTTTTAAAGCCCTTTCTTGTACCTGTTGCATCATCTGATGAGTTGAATCGATTCTTAACCCGGCAGAAATCTGTCTTTTCTTTTTGCTGACTAGTTTTCTGGGAAGGAATTAGCCCACAGAGGGACAGAGCCAGGTGGGAAGAGCCACACAAAGACTGTGGGGTCAAGGAAACCCAACGAGGAAAAACAACACTAAACCACCTCCTGTGTTTCAGGGCTTGGCGACTCTCCTGCTTACAACGGGGACAGCAACAGCTACAGCTGCTTCCTGGTACAACATCAACAGAACAGCAGCTTATTTGATGGTTCCTTATTTAGCCTGGCTCACCATGGCTTCTGCACTCAACTATCGGATCTGGAAGGACAATCCCAGCAAGAAAAAACCTGAATAACCAGTTTTTGGCCAGAAAGATCCTTTTTTTTTTTTTTTTTTTTCCCCACAATGATTTTTTTATATATAAAAGTTATGGCCTTCTTTTATTTTTAGCTGAACTGCTCACACCATTAGTTTGCTAATGACAAGCTGACAAAGCAGTACTTGTCAAAACAAATACGCCTTTACCAGGCAGGTCACTGGCTGGGTTTTACAGCAAACTAAAAAGTGGTGTTGATTTAAAAGTACTAATGCTCCATTACGACAGCATTATATTTTGTATGACAGCACCATTTTAACAATTACCAGAAATGAGCAGGAACTCCAACTCCGCCATGTTCAGAGGAAGAAATCCAGCCACATACCAACACAATCTTCCAGAAAGGTGCTCCTAACAGTGACAGGGATGATTGTGGCCTGAATCTCTCGTGTTTACCACCAGGCACAGTCCCACTACAGCTGCCAGATATTTGTCTTCTGGTCACTGTACTCTGGAAACATTGAAGACAAGCTCTTTTTAACAATTTGTGCCTGCCTACTCCTGAAGCCAGGCACGTTCTACTGACAGCTGAATGAATTAAACTACATGTCAGACTTACCTTGTTCCTTGCTTGTGGTGTCTGTAAATTGTTTGGAGCAGAAGGTAACAGGGTTTTATTGTCTTATCAGAGATAGCCTCTCCACCTCTTCTCATGCTGCACTGGGCAAGACAAACCAGGAAACTCAGAGCACCTGTAAAGAAATTGTGAGGCCCCACCTTCCCCTTTAGATCCGCAGGCACTTTCTTACCTGTTTTCAGATCCTTTGAAGGCATAAAGTGCCTTTTGCTCCCCTACAAGCGACAAAAACACATCTGAATGTCTCCTTACATCCATTAGGATATCCTGTATCACAGCCAGACCTTCTCCCTGCCCTGGAAGCAGTCACACCACCTGAGTTAAATCACTTCACCAGGTTTCTTTAGTCCAGTTTACTGGTCCAAACCAGTCCTGATTCATGAGCCAGGAGAGGCCAGTGTGGCTCTGAACACTTCTGGCTGTGCAATCCCATTTTCCCAAGTCCCAGATGGTTTATTTCTCCAGCCTGTGTTCCAGAAGTGGGTTTCTGCAGACCAGCCTGAAATGGCCTCATATATTCCCTTCCCTTCCTGATCACGAGGGATAACGTGCAGCACATTCACCAAATTTGGAGTGAGGCTTAGAACATTTGTACAATTTTATAACTACACTCTGCTCTCAAACACATCCTGATTGTGCTGCAAACTGGCTGAAATAATGACTATTTACCCACTATGTACGCCATGACAGCAGGATTTTTGCAACCCTAAATTTCAGCCTGTCACTCTGATCCAAGGAAAGAAGAGAGATCAGGAATAATTAATTTCAAGCTGCCAAACAGCCCTTCCTTAAGGCCTAAACTTTGAAGTCCAAAGACCGCTTGGGCTTCTAGGAGAGCGTTCCAAATCCTTTTAATTCCTTCAGGCATTCCTTCTGCATTCCTGTGCTGCCCTTGACACTGCCTCCTTCTTACTGACCCCTTCTCAAAAACCTGATTGATTTTAAGGCTGACAGCCAGCATCCTTAAAGGCTTCCTAAAAGCTGTGGTTGAGGTTGGCCTCTTTTTAAATAAGAAAAATGGGAAGAGCCATAAAATCTTGAGTCTCCTTAAGCCTCTGTTCATTATTTTCCCACCAGAACTTTTTGTATCTTTGTCTAAGGAGGGACAGATAAGAAAGAGAGATACCAACTCCAGAACGATTCAGTAAATTATACTTTTAATGCTGACACAGGGAACTTGTGCAATGCTGCCCAGCAAGCAAGCAATCAGGCTACCAGAAAAACAAGTCCACTGCCCTAATTACTGTCCTATTTTGAGGTCTCCCATATTCAACAAACAAGACACTTTTAACACACACCAACGATTTACAAGAAAGAACAAAGAATGACGAGGAAAACACGGACGTGATTATCAACACAGTATATGCTTATTCTTCTGATAATATTTTTTTTTCCCCCCTTGGTTATCAGTATAGGAAAACAGTTGCATCAGCAGCTCATAGAACTGAAATATTTCTCTTGCTGTTAAGCATATCTGAGAAGGAGATGGGTAGGAGCTGTGCCTCCTGTGGCTACACAATGCACGTCACGTGGCAGCCGTCTGGTTCGTCCAGAAACAGGGTGCTGAAGACATCATTGAAAAAGGTGGGGTGGTATTTGCAGGCTCTGTCACAGTCAGGATTAAAGTTCACCTCCAGGATCTGAGGCTGCATGATTCTTTTCCCTGTGAACACAAACACTGCAGCTCAGTACAAGCCCCAGAGAGATCCCGAATCGCTACCTGTCCTCGATCCAGAGATTACAGACGATGGCTGGAAAAAGCCATCTTGTGTGACCCAAACTGGGTTGGTTTAGTTTCAGTGGGTTTGGCTTTTACTGGAGGGACAGAGGTTTGTTCTACCATCATTATCCAGAGGACAATCATCCAACAGATTCTGCAATCGCTGTTAATCCAGCACCTCATTTAGAAAGAGAATTTGCAGCGATTCAAGAGGATCTTCCTGATACATCTGCCTGGCCTGAAACAGCCTGAAACATCTTCCAGAAAACTCTGCTTCTCCTTTCATGTCTCCAGTACACACCTTCCTTTCTTAAACCTCCTGGATATCCAGCAGTCCTGCTCTTTTACACTGCAACCACTCCCATTTGTTTGGGGTTTTTGTGTATGTTTGTGGTGGTTTGTTTGGGTCCTTTTGTTTGGTTTTTCCCCACCACCCCCCACCGGGTTGTTTTGGCTTTTTTTACAAACAGAGAACAGGAACAGCAGGGGCACAAGGGAAACAAGGAGGCAGCCAAGAACTTGACAGAATAAAGAGTTCAACATTCAGATAAACGAGCTTCTCACCATCTCTGCTGGTGTCCCATTTAAGCATCAAGTCAATGGCATATATTGCTCTGGATGAGGGATAATCACAGATGCCAAGAGGTGCAGGTTTAGCTGAAGCAACTTGGAACAGTTCAGCAAATGCCTTAAAAATATCTGCCTAACAACAGAAAAAAGGTCTCTGAATGAGAAGTGAGGTTCCACAAAAGCAATAAACGTGTTTCTAATCACTTCATTAATACAGTTTTTTAGAGCTTGTATAAATTACACCAAGCAACAGAGGAAAATCTGCACAGTAGTGGCTTCAAAATGTGCATTTAGACCTAATGACAACACTGGGGTAGTGAGGACTGGCTGTATTATTAAGTCCAACACGGTGTAATCACAAAGTAAAATCCTCAGATCATGAAATAAAAGTCTTTATCATCAAAGTGTTTGAGGGCGAATTATGCAAAGTTAAGAAATGCTTCTAAAGTAAAAGGTCAACATGTGATGTCCTTGGTAGAACTGACACACATAAAATATGTCTTACGAGATAAAAATGGAAAAGCTGAGTAAAAAAACCACACCCAAATAGATCCATGGACATTTACATGAGAAAGATGAGCTGCTGACTTACTTGTACTGTTGTCCAAGGATATTCAGGATACTGTTTTTCAAACAGAGGAATGAAGTCTTCACAGTGTACCTGAAACAGTTTAATTGGGAATGACTAAGACATGAGAATGGAATATCCAGTATTTTTTGCCACTCATGAAAATGCAGGTAGAGAACGGGGGAATTAGTTATGAAAGACCACACTAAGGCTTTGCCAGTGACAAGCTGCCACTCTCTGTAACTCTTCTGTTGTCTCTCTCAGTGTGGGTTATATTCAGGATGGAGGTTTGTGTTACTTTATATTAGCACAGATGCCTGGGGGGAAGAGGGGAAGGAGTCTAGGAAGTATTTGCCTAGGACTTGGGGTACTTTGAAAAAGGTTATTTGCTAATAGTCACAAAGCAGGTACTGGAAGATCCTCTAACAACAGAAAGGTGAGGGAGTGTGGTTTTTTTGCTGTTTGCTCACCTGTTTTAATGTGACACCAGGAGCATAATTCATGACCGTGAAATGCTTCTCATAGTCGTCCAAGTCATCAAGTGAGAACGCCCTGAGGAACAGAACAACTCCTTAAGTTTCCAAGGGGTCAGATTCAGCTCCAAGACCCTCCAAGGGGTCAGATTCCAGCCCAGGACCCCTGAGGGGAAGGGGATTACCTGTTGGAGAAACGCAGCCAGAACACGTCGTAGCTGTAGAGCCGGAGGGGCTTCACGGACCTCAGCAGCACAACGTAACGGATGTCGAACTTCACCATCCCCACGTCCTCCCTGTGGAACAGCACGGGCTCCTCGATGTATTTGCACACTACCTGCAACAAAGCCAGACCACAGACAGTGTCACTGAATCTGTTCAGCACAGATTCACACTGAATCTATTCAGCACTTCCCTCTGTGAAGCAGCTTTTTCAGCTCTGCCCTTTATAAATCCCGCTCAAAGCCACGCTCTCTCTGACCTTTGGGCTGCTTTCCCTGTGCCTGATGATGCTGTTAAGGCTGTTGGTGATATGGGTATCCAGGCTTCTGGCCAAGTTCCATGGTTTGCATATCCAGTGGTTGTCTTCTCCTCTGAGAGAGAGAGAAAGAGAGCAACACCTGTAAGTATCCACCTCATTCTGTCTGAACATCCACTTGAGCAGGTCCATAATCCTCTCCTGAAAAAATAATTCATAAAGCTGGGGGCTGCAGTGCAAGAACCAAGGATTTCTGACTGTCAGCTGGGAGCAGTAGGTGTTAGGATTAAAAGGGGGAACAAGCTTATTGTCTTTCACAGATAATTTTTTTTTCATTAAGGGCCCAGCACGATCTCACTGGTTATCTCCTTCTCCTGCATCTGACTCCATCAGAGGGGGAAAACAACCCATCAGCAGGACAGCACCTCCATGGACATGCACAGCTCTCCATCCAGGGGTCTGAGGACATTCTGGCAGGGTATTGTGCCGTATTCCAAGTTGGTTCCCTAATGACACCTCCAAATCATTAACATTAAATGACACCATAACTCATCACTTTGGGGAAAAAAACCACACAATATCTCAACAGCTCACATTGCAAGAAAATGAAAGCACAGCACCATCACCTCACTTTCTAGTACCAGACACCTCCAGGTGCCAAATTCTTTGAGTTATCCTTGAGAATAACTGGCAAGATGCTGGTCTTTCCATGTATCCTTTACAGTCCTAACTCAAAAGGACAGGGTGATGCTGCAGGTTTAAAACCCTAAAGCTCCACAACTGCTTTAAGCTAACACTAAAACTAAAGTTTACTTTCATAACCTTACAGAACCCAAGTACTTTAAACATTTTCCCCTCTGGCTTAAGTGCAGGAGCAACTGCTACTGTCCCCTGGAAAAAAAAAAAAACAAACAGACTTGTTGCAAACTCATTTTAAGCTTTTGTGTATCAATTAAATACAAGAGGTAAGGTCCTGACTGACTAGGCAAAAAGCAACGACCTGTATTCAAACCATGGCAAAGTTCCCGGGTTTCAAAATGTGCTGCTTAACTACTGTTACACTAAAAAAAAATAAATCTAAAAAGCTCACACTTTTCAGCAAAAATTCACTCGGACATAAAAACAGCATGAGCCAACCTGTGGTGGTGCAACAGCTGCCGAGCCCAAAATGAGGGAGGAATGCTGGGATCAAGAAAGAACAAAACTAAGGAAGTGAGAACAAGAGTCACCTTCTGTCCCGCTGCTGAAAGTAGCTGATGAACTGAGGCAGCTCTGTCTGGAGGTTAAAAGTCCGAGGCAACCACCTTGGCCCATCTGGGCCTCCAGCTCGTCTGGCAACGGATGCCAAGCAGTCCTTGACAGTCAGGAGGTTCTCACACGGGAACTGATTCACCATCACCTCGGGCCTCTCCTCACTGAGCTTCCTACAAAACAAACAAGTTGTCGGTGAAGGAGGGAGGCTTTGGGGAGGGAAAAAAAAATAAACTGTATTCTCAGGGGAACAATCCCAACCTGTAATCTTTGAAGTGAGAGAAGTTGTAGAGGATGTCTGCCTCCCCCTCGCTGTCCGTGAACACAAAGCGGGGATGTGTCAGGTTGTTGAGGACTTGCTGAATGTCTGTGAAAACCCTGGAAGAAGAAACAAACAAACAAATAAAAAAAAGAGACAAATGAAGGGAAACATCAGTTTGACCTGGAACTGATCAACTGGTGTTCGAACAGAGAAATTTCAGTCTTGACTTTCTCCAAGAATTACGGTTTCCCAGTACACGCTCCCTGTGATACACAAAAACATTTTAAACAGAAGTGGGACAGATTCAAAACACTGTATTTTGAGACAACTCTCCAAGACAGTTAAGTGGAAATAGATTCAAAAAAACTGTATTTTTGAGACAGAAATCTCCAAGGTGGTTTAGCCCTGACAGCTTCACAGAAGTCACAGCTCAGAAGGTGATGACCAAGTCCCTGACAGAGAAGCATTAGCAGGAATTCTCTACTCTGCATGAGAAGACCATGACCTTGTAAATACCTGCAGTGCTGGAAGAGCTCTAAAAATCAACCTGCTGTCACCCCCATGAAAGGAAGTCATAGGAAATCTTGTCAGGTTAACTCAGTAGCTTCAAAAGATTATTTTCCCCTGGTCACAACTTCCCACACAGAGACATTTGCAAATAACCAGAACTTTAGAAAGTGTGTTCCTTAGGTATGTGCAGGAAATACATGCAGCTTTGAGGTTTAATACAAATCTCCTCTCAACCCCATTTCAAACCACACCAAAACCCAACCCAAACCTGACACACATCCCACTACATGACGAAGAAGGAGGCAAGATGTTGCCTATCTCAGGAAATTCCCCTCTCAAATAAAACCAGTGACTTGAATGCTAAAATAAGCACGTAGAAATAGGGGTTATTTTGATGATTTTACAGCTTTAAGTGAGGTCACTTAATTCAGAATTCAGCATGTTGACTCCAAAATGAGACTGATACAGAAAAACTGTTCTTATAGTAAGGGAATATTTAAACAGACTAAGAAACCATTAATTTTTTCCACGGGAAACTACTATATCCTTCCTCCTTTCCAGACCTATTCTTACCCATTGTACAACTTTCCTCTCCTCCTCCACTACTAACCAACTGGAAGATTTATTCCCCAGACACTTCTCTGAAAAGATAAACTGCAAAAATAGCCCAGTCACAGGGGGGGGAAAATAAAGAACTTCTTTAAAAAGAAAAGTGTGTGAGATGCTCTGCATAGCTCCATGTGCCAAATATGCACAGAAGAACACGTGCAGCACGAGAACTGCTAAAATTTAAGTTGCTCAGGCAATCCCACACAGGTTTCCTTATAAATATACCCCACAATACAAAGCACCATCCCATTAATAAAGACACTCATCTCATGTAGTCCTGAGACCCAAACCTGGCTTAATGGGTCTTAGGAGCAAAAGGGTCATCAGATCTACACAAGTGGATCTATTCTGCTGGTTAAATCCACTCAGCAACAGTTTTCTTGTTGTTTCTTTTCCTTCTTGTGCTTAAGCCAACACACTGCACAGTTGTTTGTTTTTTTGCTCCAGGTTGTATGAACAGTATCTGGCTTCCAGCTCAGGAAAAAGGGTTAGAAGTTACTTTTCTGAGTAGCTTTCAGAATGACTGTAGCTTGCTACACCCATTCTGAAAAGCAAAGTGGTTGGCTAAAACTTGTAGAGTTCCATGTGTTTTGAGAAGTGGGTTCTTTCCCCTCCTTACCCCACAGCAAATACCTTTGGAACCTCTGGTTCATTAACTGAGTTTTCTCACAGAAATTCTTCCAAACAGGGTAACAAGGAGGTTGAACCTAAGTTGTTCACCTAGCCCTAGGCCTGAGGTGTTAAAAAAAAATTAAATCAGTGCTGAAAGTCAAACCTGTGGCAAACTCCCTTACTCCAATTAAAAAGAGAGAGTGGTAAGAAAAATGCTGCTGTACCAAGGGCCTGGGGGCCTTACACAGCATGGAAGGACACTGGGAGAGCCTGGCAGCATCTGATAAATCCAATAAATCTTACTCCACATCATTCTCTAGACATCATTTGATCAGTCACAGGTTTTCATGTCCGACCCCAAAACCCCTTCTTCTGTAAAATACAGAATACGGAGCCTGCTTTCCTAATCTTGAAGCCTTGCTGAGAAATTCATGTGCCAGGATGATGCATTTTAAGAGTTGCTTAAAGAATGTGAAAGTGCAGCACAAAAGAAACGGGGGGGGGCTCAACTGTTAAGAGCAGAAATGCCACTGTAACAAGCTGACAGAGGTTAAGATGAGAGGGGAAAATAAGGCTTTTAAATTTCTCCACCCGTTCTGTGTGCAATCCTCTGACCATAAAAGGTCCTGGGACAGACAAATAATTCCAGTTGGAGAATGAAAAGTTCCTGGAAACACTATGTAAAATTAATGTATTTCACTGCCAACACCTGTCACTGAGTTTAGTGGCCAGACCCCCTTAGGTGCTTTAGTATTAAGGCATAAATCTGAAAAAAAAAAAAAAAAATCAGATCTCTGCTCTGAAGAACTCAAAGACGATCAAGCCCAAGACAAAATGGAAGGAGTAAGTTGTCTGTGAAGCATTTAGTTCTATTATTCACTCTCTTCCCCCCTCTCCTTCTTCCCTCTCTGCTGTGAATGTGAATTCATTTGGAACAGAGGGCACAAAAGAAAGAGGCAGCAGCAATAAATCAGCAATAATAAATCAGCATTTCCCAGCATGCCATTAGGATGCATCTCCCTTTGACTCCTGTGTGTGAAAAAGAGGCAAGTACGGGACATTAAAAAAAGCAGTTTCTGCTTTTATTTGCTCAGTCTTGTAACCAGAGGTTTCAACTAAATTTCCAACCTAAAACATCCCAGGTTTTGGGAAGATTTCTGTTTGGCAATCTCATGTGGAGAAGTTACATTCACAGAGCAGCACAGGCACCCCTGTGGACATACATTCTATAATGCAGAAAAGGAGTCTTTATTATATCCCTTAATCATACTTTTTAGTGAAAACACCACTGGTGTGCGTTAAAACATTATGCAGCTTTCTTTTCACCCACAAGGTGGCACTTATTTAAAAAGAAAAAAAAAAAACAAACAAAAAACCCAACTAAATTTCTTTTTTAGAAATTCTGTAAGTGATTATTCACTCACTTTGAAGAATAAATTCAACAAGAGCAACTGGTAAGTCAAAATCACAGGCAAGTGGCTACATAAAATCACACCTTTCACTTTCCTCAAAGCTGGAAAAGGCCGAACACACTGCAGTTACTACACATGATCTTGGTAGGGAAGCATTTTGTTTGCAGATACCTACTTGAAAACTCTGTCTTTGGCATAAACTGGTGGGTTTATCACTGCAGGCAGTTTTTCCTTGTTTTCTGCTAAAATGGCCTGGAAAACACAGAAAAGCACAAAAAGTTAATACCAGGCAGAATGAAAGAGCTGCCTTAGGTCACACTCCACAATATTCAGCAGGTATGAACAGCAGCTGAGACCAAACTGAATTTTAAAGTGTAAACGCTCAAGTTTATAAGAGAAGTGACTGAAAAAACAGCATCATCTTTCAGGTGAAGCTACAGGCAAAATGTTTTGTGTGACTCAGTGTTCATGGAAGCATTTTATCAGCAATATCCTGCTGAAGTTCAGCCAGGTGAAATTTTCTCAGACTGTAAACCTTTACAGATACTCTTCTGCAATTTCTTTTCTCCATGTAAATATTTAAATACACACATATATATTTATATATTAATACATATATAAATATGTTTTAAATATATAGGTGTATATATAAATCTATATAAAAATTTATACAGACTTGTAATCACGGAAAATATGCCAGTCCATTTGCATGTCTCGTTGGTTCTGTTGTCTTTGGTGCAACTGAATTTCACCAGAGCTACATTTTGAGAATTGCATTATATTGTGTAATAAGCTGCTCAGAAAAACCAAATCAATCAGTACAAGAGCAGAGGAAGAAGGAAGAGCAAGAAAGAAATAAGTCCAAAAAATTAAGCCACACTGTTGTTGTAACAACACTCATTATTTTACATAGAACACTGAAGCTTTCAGAAAAATCAGAATAAGAAATGTAATACCCTTAGCTACAGCAAAGGTCAACAACAGGAGCAGGTTAACTTCATTTCTGAGCAGATATTGTTAACGACAAGCTGGATACAGCCTTTTCTGCCCCTCATCTCTCATAAGGAACAGATAGTTGGGGTATAGACTCATCTTTAGAAGCTGCACTTTGAATGCTGGCAATGGCCAGGACAGCATCCTCACTCGCATCAGCTGTCTTCATTTTTCCTAAAAGTGAATCTCATGCAGACTTGGTTCATGAAAAGGAGATTCCAAACATTAATTTTCACATCCTTAAAATATCCACCATATCCTTTATTAGAAAGGAGAGCTTGAAACGAACCAGGTGAGTGCTTTAGAGTAGTGCCATCCAATTAAAGACATCTCTGCTCCAACATTTAATGCTTCTGAACCATGACATTAAATGAGGAGCCCAGGAAGCCAGCCTGAAAAACGTATAACCACTCCTAAAATAGCAAAACACATCTTTCTGTAACTCAAGACTTGAACAGCAGGGCTACAGTCAGAAATTCAGTGCATCAAATATCTGACAGGAAGATGGATACCTCATATGCAGTACTTTGTAGCACGCTTATAGAAGAAGCTACACGATACTGCAACAACACACTAGAACTCATTTATGCTGCTTCAGTATTTAAACACTTAAAATATTATATGTAAATGTAAGATATTTGTCTCACTGTGCTATTCATTTTTTTTTTTTAATACACTCTGAAATCAGCGTTTAGGTTTAAAAAGAAGCACAACGAGAACTCCTGCGACGTTTTTTTCAGACACTGTCTCTTCTTGACAGAAGTAAAACATGATAAAAATTTGCTGAAATTCTACCTGGTAATACTCATCTGATGGCTCTGGTGTGAAGCAGCTGACATCCAACACCTCATCAGGCACCCAGGGCAGCAGAACACACTTCCTGATCAATCTGTCCGTTTCCCCGTGGGCATAATCACGAGTGACTTCATCTGCAGCACAACAGGGAGAACCTTTAGGAACTGTTTCTTCCTCCAAGGATAATCTTTATCAAGGCACATCACACAAAAGACAGCTGGACAGTTCATACCACCACAAGTTCTGTCACTTAAGTTAGAAGCAATTAAAGGACTACAGTAAAAAGGAGGTTATTTAGGAGGTTTATCTTCTCCACTTGATGGAGGCAAAGGTGGCCCCCGATCAAGATTTCAGGAATAAACTGCTGGTCTGGTGTTTCCCAACTTTCAACACTTGACTATCTGACTCAAAGCTACAAAGAGACTTTTAAGGAAGTTTTTTTAAACTTTTTTTTAACCCCTCAGATGACTAAACTGGCAGTTTCACTACGACAGCGATGCAAGATTGAAGTTCTCTGCCAATAAAAAAACAGCAACGTTTTTAGACTGGTAAAGGTCTTGATCTCACAGATTATGGAAATACCAGGCAGAGGACTTTTAAATTTGAAAGCATTACATGTATGCAGCCATTTTGGTCTTGAAATATTTGTTCTACTGGGAAATGCTCAGGGACTTGTAAGAATATTGCCCATCTTCCACTGCAAGCATTAAATAAAATAAATTAAAACACACTTACCACCGGTTTCCAGGTCTCTCAAAGGCCAGAGAACGGTGTAAGCAATTTGCTGGGGCATATAAAACAGAGGTGCTGTTGCAAAGCTGGGCTGATCCGAGTGCTGGATGCGTGATCCAAACTCATCCATGATGTACCAGACAGGAACCTTCTCCTCTGCAGTCTGTAAGAGGAAACAGGGTGAGACATCCTGCACATAACAAGTGCAAGAAAAAGCACCAAAGACAGAAAGATTAGTTTTCATCAAAACATTTCCTGCAGCATTTCTCATGAAAAAAAAAAAAAAATCCTGAATGAAAGGATAAACTTTAAATTGCTTGGTAGAACCACTGTGGTCCTTTCACAGAGTCAGAAATGGGACAGAGAGATTAGATTTGAGATATCCAAGCAGCTCAATGCCAGAGAAGGAAACAGAAGACAAGTTAACTACAGGCTGAATGAATTACCTTCCAGAAAATCACTTTTCAAGTGGTAGCACAGGTAATTCCACCTCACGAGCTACTCATGAGAAGTTGGGAAACAAAGACAACAGGGTAGAAAGACTCAGAGATACTGTTCAGGTCTCCTTTTTATTCAAGGAAAAAGAAAAAGCAGTCACAATGAATCCCTTTCTCAGGGATTTTTCAGGCCTGGCTCTACTGTGAGCTAAGCTTAATTGGCAAGAAGAGAACAACCTCAAGTCCCTGTGCTAAGAGGTGCAGGTTGATCACGTTCCCACTGCTCAGGGATCAGCCCAAAGAATTCACCTTTCTCCTCTTTTAACCCTAAAGACTCAAACTAGCCTTGGGGCTACATGGCAAACCCTACAAGGGGTGTTTTAGCCAAACCCTGAGAGATGTATGCCCTCAAAAATGGCACGTGTGCACTTAAAAGTGACTGAAGGCTCCAGACATGCTGGTCCAGAGCTGAAGAACGTGGGGCAGAGTGACCAAACCTGGTGTCTTATCATCTAAAAGTAGCAGCCCCTGGAGTAAAGTTATGCCTACAAACCCTCAGGCTCTGTCTTGAGGGCAGCTGGCTCTCACCTGAGGGTAAGCAAACATTTACACAGCACCAGCAAACCAGGAAGGTAAGTTATTTGACAGTGTACATACAGCCCTGGTGTGTAAGGCACTCTGTTCCAGGTGAGGAAAACTGCAAACACAGCTACAACACACACTGTCCTGCAAGACAAGTCGAATCTGTGAGAGGTTCTTTCCTCCACTGTGAAAAAGTTTGAGTAGGAAAAAAAAACCACAAAAAAAAGACATAGCATACAAGCAGACTACTTTTGCAGCAGACTTTTCTCCTCTCTATAAAAACCCCATCTTTCATCAGAAAAGCTGGGTTTTAGCTGTGCTTTAGGCTCTACGTGGCAGCTGCTCTGCTTCCATAAAGAGAAGTTTACTCTGAAAAGGACTTCTGTTAATTGGGTACATATCTCTGTTAATATCCACCTAACTGGAATGTCTTCACCCCAAAACGTTTAGCATCCTAACCAGGTTTTTTGGGTTTTTTTTGTGTGTTTTCTTTTTCCCACTAGAGGCTCACCCCTTGAGAGAGCTGGTAGGTCTGGTTGTATTTCCACATCTCCCGCAGCACTTGCTCGACGCTGCCCTCGTCCGGGATCTCCCCGTGGAAGTCGATCCCCATGAGATTGGCCATCCTGTGCAGCAGCCCCGGCACGTGGAGCAGCTGCTGCCGGGCGTGTTCCACCCGGTACGTCCAGGCGTGGTCGATCAGGAAAACGCTTAAAAGGGAATTTGGGTGGCATTACTTACACACCGGCCGTGTTCTCACACGTCCCCAGCCAAAAGTTCTGTGAATTGCCCCGCAGATGGTTTGATAACTAAATCTCCTCTTACTCACCGAGTCCACACACACACACACACACTGTGGATTTTTACAGCTTAGTAAACTTTCCAGCAGTAACTTTACACTCTTTGTTTTGTTCTAAAAAGTTTATTGGGCGTTAATACTTCAATAAAAACGAGGAGCAAACAGAGAATAGAGCAGTCTGTTTGTAAGCCTAGTTCGTTCTTCCCTTTCAATCACTGTTAACTCCACTGCATCAACCTGATATTCTTGCCTGAAGAAGGAAAACAAGGCATTAATTTTGCAAGATTATTCCAGGACCTTGACAGCCATGAGCAATGTGACATCTGCTGTCTTCTGCAAAACTAGGTGGGGAAGTCTCATCATCAAAAGCCTGTATATGCTGTTAAAAGAAAATGGCTAAGTTTTAAGTTTTGATTGTTTCGATTTGGTTTGGTTTTTAACTTGGGTGGGCTGGGTCACCAAGTTATTTTCAGAAAAAATGGCATTGTTTAAAAGAATTACAGTCCAACCCAAAATAAAACCATACACATCTGGCACAGCTGCCCTTGACAAGTTTAACCCTGATTTAGCCTGCCTGATTTTGAGGAAAAACCACACAGTTATTCAATATTTTGGTTATATCACCTTGCTGCACCACCTCAGAGAAAACTCTGAATTCTACTTGCTAACAAAAACCCCAAACCAAACAAAAAAACCCCAAAAAACAAAACCAACCAAACAAAAAAACCCCAAACCCAAACAAAAAACCCAAACAATCCACAACAAAACCACCCCACCACCTGTATTTCAGAAAGTTTAAAAAATAAGTCAGCTGTCACATAGGGCGAGTACCCTCGAACAATTTCTGCATCCCAGGTTCCACATGCAGCTGAAACCTCATTTCATTTTAAAATTAAGGGCTCCAGAGAACGCTAAGGTCAAGCTCTCTGGAAATGTGAGCAAACAGGCGTGTTGGGTGTTCAGCTCCTTCCTCCAAACACACCTGCAAAGAAGCCCAAGGTTATCACAGGAGGTACTTCTGAACTTCACCATTTATGTGCTTCATCATGAGCTTCACCATCATATTTAGAAAGCAGATGACTTAGTTTAAAGCAGGGATATTACCCTGAAGCTGCTTAGTGCCTCCTTAGCCTGGGATTTGGGAAGATCACAAGTGCTTCTTCAGTGCGTTTTTTTTTATTTATTTTTTTTTTTCCATGGGCACAGTCTTGCAGATACGAAGTTCTGGTTTTGTCTCTGCAGAATTCATTTCAAGGTTGCCTTTCCCCTCTTTTCTCCCTCAGTTCACTAAAACCACTTTCCTGCATGATTTAGAGAGGAACAGTGTTAAGGTACCTGCATTCACTCCTCTGCAAGGTGAATGCACCTTTCCTCAAACACACAGCTGTGTCTTAGAGTGGGAAAAGAGGATTTCTGAACGGGGTCAAACAAGTTTCAAGGCAAACTATCACTATAATTTTTGGGTTTCACACAACTCGAAGACTGAACATTAAATCACTGCTCACCTGTTGGGGTTCGAGGCTTGAAGCCCGTTCTCGTTTGTTACAATCACTTTGAAACAAGGCCCATTTCCAGGATTTGGCTTCTTTTTCAATTGTTCTTCCATTTCTTCATCACCTTCATCATCATCATCCACCTCTTCCACTTGCATTATCCCGAAGTAGTCACCAGCATCAAACACCTGAGATGGAAAGTGCACACAATATCAAGCAATTGGTTAAGGCAGTGCCCTGATATGCACAGTGCAACACTTGTAGACATTTTTTTGCCTGCAATCTGATAAAAATTGGCATTTTTACCTTAACAGTATTTATTATTTCCCAGCTGAATAGAACTGTTTATTTGGGAAGCTTCTTTGTTAACACTGGCAGGAAGCTTTGTTGGTTTCTTTCCTACCAACAGGTCTATTAATGATTGTCTATTAGTTTAATGCCTCATTAAGAACTTCAGAGGCTGGAAACAGAATACCTTGGCTCAACCTTTCCTCAAATCAACAATTTAAGACCTGCAAAACCAGGTGCTACCCAACCTCCACAACCACACTAAAGTACACTGAGGTACCTGAAGAAAAAGAGCTTTTACCAACAGAGATCTGAATAAGAAAAAACAACCACAGAATGGCTGGGGTTACAAGGGACCTTAAAAACCCATCCCATTTCCAGCCCTGCTGCCACAGGCAGGGACACCTTAATAACTAACATAAGCACATGCATTTTTCTTAGGGTAAAGAAAATTACTTTGCAAACAAACTCACTAGTGATTAAAAACACACCTATTAAAAAAACCACAAAAATCAGAAACTGACTCAGCATCTCCCACTTCAGCAAGTGTCAAAATAGTCAGTAGCTCTAATTTATTCCTAGTTTTCCAGTTTTGCTAGAAGAGGATAACATTACTCAATGGTGAGCAGCATCACAGCCTCTTGTGTTGTAAGAGCAGCCACCAACGTTTAAATCCCTGCACAGCTGCCTGGAAAATTCACAGCAGCTGCAAGGCAGGTCCCAGCCAAGGGAAGAGTGGCCTTCAGGGGTGCTCATGACTCCTTTTCATCAGGCTGGCTCCCAGCTGGATCATCTCCCACGTCTGGTTCAACCACACAAGTGTTAATCCCAGCCCATGGCAGCCAAAAAAGATCTGCCAGGGCACTCGTGTTCCACCCTCCCCTGAAGTGACACTTCAGTGCTCCTGCCACTGGCTCGAGAGCAGTCCTCAAGGAGCTCATTAGCCAGCAGGAGGAACTGCAGCCAAGTCATTAGAAGATTAAAACTGCAAGTGTGAATCCCTGGAGCACTTGACAGGTGCTACTGTGTGGCTTTCTACACTTCTGTCTACATCTTTTTTCTACATCTTTTGTCTTAAGAGTTTGTAGGGTAGGAGGTGAGCCACTGACTCAGGTGTAGCTTCCACTCCCAACAGGCTCCACCTGTTCACCAAACACTCCTGGATAAATGTTAATATGAGCTCAGGGCCACCTCAATCAGTGGCTTTTTGCGAGGGTTTTGTTGTTTCTTTTTAAACTCATGACGGGTGATGCAAACACTGATGGCCTTGTGGCAGAAGCACCTCGTTGTCAGGGGGGACACAGCACTGCTGTCCTCCCCTCCCTCCCTTCGAGGTAATCTGTCACACTGAACCTATTAACACAGCAGCTGCATTAAGGGAATCTTAATTAAGCTACTTAAGCAAAAACCAGCTGGATAAGATCACGCCACCAGTCTGAAAAACACAACCTCTGGCTCGAAGCAGAGCAGGGAGAGCTCCCTTCAAGTGCTCCCCCAGAGTAACCAACAGCGTCTAGAAGAACAACAAAAGGGTACCAACAACACATTCTGGTGGCACAACCACTTGCAAGCAAAATGTGTCTGGGCAAAACCCCTCCCTCTCCCTGCTCGGGTGCAGTTCCAACCCAACAAACCCGAGGAAGCAGAGAACTCAGTAACAAAGCAGGCACATGCCACGACAATTACAAGTGCAAGCTGCTTTAAAGGCCACAGGTAGACTCTGAGCAACAGCCTGCCCTCCCCTGCCTTGCAAAGTAAAGCCTAGTAGTATTATCATGCTGCACTCCTTCTAGTAATTAATTAAAAGCCTCCATTTCTAACTGGGATGAAACTCTAAGCGATCCTTTGCCAGCAACATCTCAGGGCTATAAAAAATCTTGCTGCAATACACACACAGAAGCCTGCGTATGGCTGGAATAGGGGGAAAAGAAAAAAAAAAAGAGAGATCGTGAATAAAATTGGATGCAGGCACTGCGTTTTCCAGGCTTACACAAGGTTTATCCAGTAACATAAGAAACAACCATCACGACAGAAATGCAGTTTTGGTGTTTATAAAAATTGATTACACACGCATCTGTTTTGTTTCTGAAGTTTCTGTCAGGGACACAGAGAAGTTTTCCTCCCCAGCAGACGATGAACGCTAAATGCAGAACAGATAAATAAAGGCAGGTTTTACCAAGCTACCAGATATGCTGTGTTTTGAATGAGCAATCCAATACATAATCCAAACACAGAATGCTCCCAGAAGGAAAGCAGATCTCAAGGTAAATTAAAAAGAAACACCCAAACTCTTCGTTTTTCACAGGTTGTAAGGCTTTAGGGTACACAAAGGAGGGAGGGGTGTATTTATTCCACGTTGAAGCACATGTGTGTTGGAAAACAGTTCCTTGGGCTGGCTTCTAGAGGAACTGATGCAAGAGATATTTTTATCTCTATTATGGATGCAAATTTTTCAAGTCCTATGCTAGAAAGTTTTAATCTTTGCAACAGGTTAGGACAAACGAAAAATTCCTCCCACCTCCACACGTGGAAACAAGGACACTCATCCTATGCTCCACGTTGCACCGGTTTTCTTCCCCCCTCAGTTATTCTTTATTACTGAGGCTCCCAAAACATTTTCATCCTGTCCCCTCACCTCCTTTGCTTTCTTTCCTGCTCTCCTCCAGCCATTCCTTGTGGTGCAGTTCTAAGTGAGGTGGTGTAGCTCTGTCCTTACCTCCTCAAGAGGTCATCCCAGTCCACAGCACTCCTCACAGGAACTTTTCCTGGACATCCCAACCTTCTCAATATCCTTTTGCCCTTCTTCTGGACAAAACCCTGAAGCTACAGCAGTAGAGACAAGCACCCTCAGCAGACTAATTTACCTTCTCAAGCTCACTGGAATCATTAAACCTCTTTCTCCACATATGCCGGAACACTGAGTATGAAGAACACGCTCTGCCACCACTGCAAGCAAAATGAAACAGAAGGAGCAGCTGCTGCCTTAGGGCACATCCTTTCCTCATTCTGCCTCTCTAAAAAGATCAGGACCACGGGTCTCCTCTCACTCCATTGTCTTACCTTCTAAATGCTGGTAACTCCTTTCCTACAAACACTCATTCCTATCATGACTTGCTATGCTTCTCTCCTGAGCCTCCTTTGAAGTTGAGAAGTTGGGGAAAAGAAGCGTTCAAGTGATTAAAAATGAACTTGAACAGAGATGTTAAGCTGCAGTCCCCTCTCCTTCCCCACCGTCCTACACTACCTGTTCAAACTTCTCATCCCACCCTACTTGTTTCCTCACTGCTCGTCATGCCCTCCAGCAAACCACCACGAGTTCCCTTCCCTGCTCTCTTTCTCTCCCCAGGACTAAAAGTTCACCTCATTTATCTCTCCTCCTCCAGGTCGACTCCTCCAGACTCCCTCGAGCACTCTCAGGTCTCCAGACAACTAGTTTCGGGTTGCACCTCCTTCCTGCCTCGGTTCCTTATTCCTTTACCTCCACAAATCCAAGAGAGCTTTCCTCATCACTGAGGCTGGGTTGGGTACGTCCAAACCAAAAAAAAAAAAACCAAAAACAACACACCTTCAAAATTCAACTTGTGTCCTTACAAGTTTATTCTAAGTGACTCCTCGGCTTAGCTTCTCTTCCTTTTCTCGCCACAAAGCTCCAGGGAGCGAGCAGGTGGTTGCTACAAAGGTGAAAAGGGATACTCTGTCCTGGAGCTGTCCCTGTGCCACCACATTCCCTTTAGTTCAGGGTCAGGTGTTTCAGCTGGAGCTGAAACACAACCAGCTCGGGCAAGGGGATGAGCTGTATGATGCCTGGACAGGGCTACAACAGGGGAACTCAAGGCTCAGACAGGGCAGCATCCCCGAATTTATGCCACTGCATCGATGAACGGCAATTTTACAAAGGCTTACAGAATTCAGCCTGATAAAAAAGTCAGCACTACCCCTCCCAGACTGCTTTACAAAGCAGCCCTTGAATTATTATTGCCAGAACGTTCTCATACCAGCATCCCTGTTCTTTGAGAGAGGTGAGGAGCTTTTAATTGGATCGGGAATTAATGTACAAACTGAAAGCACTCCTGGGGAACATCCCGAGACAGGTAACTTGTGCGTGCAGGAGACCACATCTATCTGCACAGATAAATGACTGAGGGCAGGGCAGACCTGCCTGCAAACTGGGAAAAAAACCCCAGAAATAATAATAAAAAAAGCATCTGCCAATAGCCAACCCAAACCGTCGCGGATTAACATATAGCAACATTACTACTACTACTGCTGCTGCTTTTTAAAATTCCTCTTCGGCAAGAAGGGCTTAAGGCTTTAGGACACTGCCATGGGTTTGGCTGCGACAGAGCTAATTTTCCTTCTTGGCAGCTGCGGTTTTTTTTTTTTGGATTCATCAGCTCCCTCCAGCACTGCTCCTCTCCGCTCTCTCCGAGCGCTTCGGACGCCTGGGAACAGATCAGCACACCTGGATCCATTTCATCGCCCGCCGTGTCGGTATCGCATCGCATCGCAGCCCACCCTCCCCCTGCCGAGGAACACCCCGGCTCGGTTCTCCTCCGCCGGGGATGGAGGGGCTGCCCCGGGCGCGGCTCACCCACCTCTGCCCGCAGCTTTCGGCTCAGGCTCTCCCAGTACCTCGCCGGCACCCCCGAGGCGCGGAGCGCGGCCCCGTGCAGGGCCACGAAGGCCGCCGGGTCCCCCTCGCCGTCCCCCGACATGGCCGGGCCCCGCCGCTCCCGCCGCCGACCGGAACACCGCCGGGAGGAGGAGGAGGCGGCGGCTCCGGCCCCGCGGAGGGCGGGGAGGAGGGAGGTGCCCGCGGGAGCGGAGCGGGGCTCGGCCGTGCCCGCGTCCCACACGCCCCCCAGGAGGAGGGGGCTGAGGGGAGGGGGGTGGCTCCGCCCTGCCTGAGCGGGCGCGGGCTGTGCTTCTGCTTTCCCCCTAATAAAATCACAAAAAGCGTCAGTAAAATCGCAGCGCTTGTCGCCCCGGCGGCGTTTATTTTTCCCAGCGTTTCCCGACCAAGGGGCTCTTCCCAGTACCTCCCCGTAGCCAGCTGCGGGTGTGGCGCGATGCCCGGCGAGGGGCTGGCACAGCCCCACAGCCCCACTGCCCACGGCAGCGGGGATTGCTCTTCGGGAGCTGCGTGTCCTGGGGGAAAACTAGACGTTTTTTAAATGAAAAGCGCCTTTTATCACTATTTCGAACTCCGACAAGTAAATTTTAACGTCTAGGCCTCTCTTAAGTACCTCAGTACAAGAGGGAGGTGTGCTTTCCGCAACCAGGGAGCTGCCTTCCCAGTGCTGTTCAGAAGAGTTCTTCTTCCCATCCTTCCGAGATTTTGTGGGGAATGGCCCAAACCATTTTCACCCACAGCTCTCTGAACATCCCTGGTAGCTCTGGTCTCAGCTCAAGTATGGTCACAAAGCTACAAGAGCAGGTGTCCAACACTCAAGAGGGCTTTGCTGTGCCTGATAGAGAGAGCAGAAAGACATTAAAAGCGGTGCCTACGTGCTGTAACATCACCCTTTAGCAGACGGGGATCCAGCTCAGTCTTCAGGATGGATATCTGAATAGTAAATGCAGGCAAATGTTCCTCTTTGCCCGGGACCGTGTCTGCCTCCCCACGCGCTGCGTTCCCACATTTCCTCGGCATAAAAAGGCTCCGCTGGGATGTCGCTGGGGGGACCTCCCTGATTAAACAGCAGAAGATCAAAAAAAAAAAAAAAAAATAGTTGTATTTCCAGCGTTCCTTGACTGGGTTCCTGCCCTGCTACCTTGAGTTTGAGCGTACTTTTTTTGCCAATATTGTGGTTTGGTGAAAGAGGATGGCTGTGGCGTTGACCTTGCCCTAGTATAGGTAAAATGTGGAGATTAGATCACTTACTAATCCTTGCTTACTGAAAAGGCCACCTTTCCCTCATTTCTGTCTTCACCACAGTCTCACTACCTGATGTTAAATACACACACACAACACGATACATTTCTACACAGTATCGAGTATATCAACCTGCATGACCTGTTTTTTTAGCACAGATTTTGTTCCCTAGCAAAAATGTTTCAAGCTGGGAGTGTTTCCTACTCCTCATTTGAGCTGGTTGGTTGTTTCGTTTGTTTACTTCTCTTCTGTTTGTTTTTTTTTTGCCAGATGGCTATAAAAATAAGAAAGTTCCCAGAAAATACATAATAATGTTATAGTTAAATAACATTTTTTTTAGCCTTTAGGAAAAGAAAAAATCTTTTTTCCTCAAACGAACCAAGTATGCAAAGTGGGTGTATTTTCATTTCTTTGTTCAGAAAAGCCACAGTGATGATGTCCTGTCCAGAGGCAAGGGGAATGCGATCCTGCTCCATCACTTAATTCCTGCTTGTGCCATAGCCCAGAAATACCCTAGTTAGCCTCTCAGCAAAGCAGGTGGATAATCCTTATAAAGAAAAACTCACCACAGTATTTTATTCTGATTGTTTCCTTAGCAAGAGGGGCCAATTTACAGGCTGAGCTTACTAGCACTAGCCCAGTCTAAAAAAAGAGGATTTAGCCTTCTGGCACTATCTGTAAGGGGCCAACCCATGCAGCTGTTGAGCCTCTTGTCACAGCGGTCCCAATGACTTATCCACCACCACCCCGTTTAGTTCCTGCCCTGGAGCAGAAATTTATCACGAGTTGGCATATGTGAAGCAGCATTTGCCCCCAACAGACACAACTGGGGTTTAACAGAGTTTCTGTGAGTCTGGTAGTTTGTGGCTTTATTCCAAGTGTTCGTGGCTGTCTGATCCAAATAGATCTGCTGTGCATTGCCCGCTTCATTCTCCTGTTGTTTCATGTTAGAACCTTGCAAGGTTCCCTTCCGGCAAGGGACAGAAGAGGCCTTAACATAACAGTGAAAAGGAGATGCAGGGACATACTTTTGGTGCATTCTATAATAAATGCTGTAATATGTTATAGAAGAAACTATTTGCTTTCAAATAAGCAGCTTTCTCAGTGGTAAAACTAGGACTTCAAAGCATGGAAAGCTGAGATGGGGCTTAGATAAGAGGAACATAATTTTCTGTAAATACTTTATCACAGCTCTGAGTCTAAAACCTCAGAGATGCTGCCATAAGAAGGCAAGACATGTTCTTCTGCATCGAAGTAGCAGTTACTGTGGATAGCTTTTGCTTGCCTGCTTTTGTGGGCAGGTATATTTTTTGGGAAGGTCCTGCAAGAATCCCCCAAACAGCACTGATTGTGTTTTGCACTCACCTGGCAAGGAACCTGTGCAGAGGCAGTGAGTGTGGAGTTTGGAAAGAGCCCTGGAGACGCAGAGATGGTGGAACAGGTGGATGAATGATCTTAGCAGGCCGGACTTAAAACTCCTGCCTAAAAGTATGGCAAGAGATTAGCATCTTAGGGATAATAAACAAACAAATTGTCTGGTATAAACGATATTTTCACTGATTGTTTTCCCCAAGGAACGTTTTTACTGCAGTAAACGTATTTGCTGCAGTTTTTCCACAAGCTCCTTGGATGCCTTCAGGAAAGAAGATCCCTGTTCTTCCTTTTCCTGTGTCTTTAAGCATACATACATAGTATGTCATCAGATATGTTACTTTTATAAAAGTCTGTCCAACCTGAAGCTCCCCTGGTGCAGTTTCAATACTTCCCAAAATAATCTCCATGAGACTGTCAGGCCTGGGGTTTCCAGGGTCCTCCTCATTCTTTCACCAGCTTCCAGTCAGCTGGGACCTCTCCAAAATTCCACAGAAGATTCTGTCCTTGTACACAGATACTTTGTTACCAGAAATCAGTTTGTCTTCCGATGATTTTTAGGAATTTTAGAGTTCAGCTTTTCTCTGGGCTTGACAGGAGCTGCCTTTTCTTGTTGCACATTTAGAGCTCTGAAGCTGTTAAGGACAGCTGAGTGCCATCTTAAGGTGCTCCCATAAAAATGGTTATGTCTTCTTGGAACGAGGTAACTGCCCATATCACCTAAATGGATTGCTACCACCTGAAAAACAGGCAGTAACTGTTGTTTTGCAGCCTTCAGAGACACCCTCAGTCACACCGACAGCATTTACATCACTTACAACACACACAGAATCAGCAGAGCGTAGTGCCGCATAATAAATGCTTTCTCTTAACGAGCTAAACGAGGATATGCAGCGGGATGCTGGGATGGATGGGAGGCCTCCTGCCTGTCCTGCAGCAGGTGGCTGCTGCAGAGCTAACAACGCTCCACAGGCTGTGCTCAGCTCCTAACCAGCCCTCGCTGCTGGGTGGCAAACCCCTACCAGGTGTTAGCAAACCTCCACCAGGTGTTGGCAAACCTCCACCAGGTGTTACCCAACCGAGTTAATGACAGCTCTGCTTTCTCTCTGCCTGAGCAGGCAGTGACAGCTTGCACTGCGAAAGGTGATTCAAATCAGACCTAGCTGCTGAGGTCACCGAGTCTATTTTCTGTCAATCATCTGTTTTCATCGTTACCAGCATCACGTGGGCCACTGATTGTACAAATTCTACTTGCCTTGTATTCTCAAGACTGCCCAAGGGTGCAACCATAGTAAAATTCAGCAGCAAATGCACTTTTTCTACAGGAAAGCTGGAGGGGGAACCCACACTTTTGATCTTTCTTTAAGTCATTATTATGGGTGCAAGTGTAGTTTGCTCTCATCCTAGTCCTCAGCAGGAGAAGCAGCAGCTGTGTTTGGAGGAGTCACAGGTCTTCCTGGCAGTTTGTGGTGGGAACAGCCCATCAGGACACCAATGGAAGAAAAAGAAAAGCTCTCTGTTGCTTAGGGATGAAAACCAGACCAAGATATGTAAATGGTATCAAAAAAGAGGAGTTCTCTCCTGATTCTCGTCCACGTGCACAAATAAACAGCAGGCAGGGGTTATCCATTCCATTTTATGTTTATTATGAAAGTGATTTTAACAAAAGTTTTATTACATGCTTCATTTTGAGCTTTGACGTAGCAAATCAAAGCTATTAATATACAGAGGCAAAAGGAAATGTATTTTTCTTATAAGGTACATTTACAACAACATCTTCTACTATAAATCTGAACAGAGTTGTTAAAATATTGGTAGAGCTTAGCACTGTATTTTATTTTCTAAGTATCAAATTTTGTACAGTTATTCGCTATCCTTGCCCTAAACTATTATCGTACATTTCATATGGAAATACTGTTTGTACACAATTTACATTGGTAATAAAGCTTAGAAGTCCCAGCAGCATCTACAACAGTTTAATGTGTCAACAGTTCAAAGTGTCACCCTTGTGCAGTGATTTACAAGGGGCAAATTGGGGCAGAAACCATGTATTTTCCCCCTAAAATCTATTCTACCAGAAATTCCTGCATAAACTGGTGATGGACATGATGATGGTGAACTTTTTGCCTAAAAAAGGCTCTATGAGCTGATCCAATATGAGGTTTTATCTCTTCCAGTAGGAGCACAGAGATTACCTTCCCTTGTCTTTTTACTATTCTCGGGTGTAATCTATTGAATTCCCTTTTATTTTATTTCTGAGCTTTGTGTAGCGCTAACTTTAAAATACATGTTCTTTATATATTATGAAAATGGTAAACGGTTCAGAATGACACTTGACAGTCTGTTCTGTGGAAAGGAACATGTTAAATTGCCCCAAAAAAACTCTTCCTATGATGCCAGTGAGACTGAAGGAATAACAGGACCCATAATCTGGAAGGATAACCACCCCCGTCTCCTAAAGTACCTTTATAATCATCATGTTGAGTCTCTGCTGCTTTCAATGCAAATGAATGGCCTTTCTAAGTTATAAAACATAGAAAACAATATTTACAAAATAATTTTAATTAAAAAAGTAACAAAAACAAACTCTAAAAAAAAAAGATATTTTCACAATCATTAAAATAAAGTTTAATTAATCAAAGCCACTTCTTTTTCTAGATATGGAGAAGTTCAGCTAAAATTGAATTGCAATTGTTGGTATAACTTGTTATCTCCACTTTCTGCATACAGATGGTTTAAATTATTACATCTAAAGGTACTTCTGTACATTTTACTCTTGTATATTACATATTAATTTTATAGATTAAAAGCTGAAACAGAATAAATAAATGAAATAACAAACTGGAAACTGTATATATTCAGCTACTTAGTGAACAGGTTTTTGACACTGTTTATTTCCCAGTCTGTTTCTGTTCAGGTGAGGGATGTTATGATAAAACCCGAGACTTGTCTCTGAACTCAAGTCTCACTCTGAGGAATAAGCTCATAGTACCTTACAGAAATTTCACTTCTTCCATAAATTCTTATGGAAAGCAAAAGTGTTTGTTGTTTTGTTTTTTTTTTTTCCCAAGTGCTTACAACAACAGTCTCTCGTTCTAGAAAACTATTTCAATAAAGTCTCAAAGTATTGAGAGTCTACAAGAAACTCCTCCAGTTACTACCATTCCTGTCAATCAGTGGTTTTTAAACTCGGAAAAAAAAATGCAACTACTTGAACTCACGACACAGATCCAGGGAACTGCCATCATCAGAAAATCACCCCTGAGGTGGCTGAAAAATTTGGGTTCAGCTGCTGAAGATTTCACTCCAGCTTCTTTTTTTAAGAGCCCCAAAGGTATTTAGAGTCCCAGACATGGGAACTGTCACAGAGCAGGGAGGTTTTTGCTGTCAAAGACCTGTCAGCAGATCCTGCAGAAGAGTCATCCCCCTGCTTTCGCTCCTGAAGTTCCCAACCTGTTTTCTGCAAGATTAAAACTGGGTTGTTTATAGTTAAGGCTGACCTGAGAAATCTGAATCTGTTGGGCAGGCTTACAAAGGGCCCTGGGGTGGGGTTTGACTTTCCTTTTTCAATGTTGAACACATGTAAAGGATGTTTCTTGTTGGTGTGGCATCATCCTCGTGTTCTGCTCACAGACAGAGGACCACAGGCGAGCTCTGCTCTTTCCAAACCAGCTGACAACTCAGAATGTGGGCTCTGAAAACTCTGTGACCAATCCAGTATTTAGTCTAAAACTAAACTAAACTAAACCTGGCTTTTTAAAGCTAGTTTTAAGTAAGCTGACTTACTTTTAAGTGAGCTCACCCTAGAATGAAGCTGATGGGTAGGAAAGCTCAGTCTAAATCTTAAGTAGTCCTAATTTGATTCTATGAGGGAGGCACAAAGAGGAAATAAATTACTTTTGAAAAATTTGTCTTTAGGTAAAAATCTGATGTATGATGGAGCTGAAAGAAGACTTCAGCCGCTTTAAATCCACTTGCAAGGAGCTAAATCTTCAGGCAGAGTAAACCTTGCTATTGCAGATGGTGATGTATTGAACATCAAATCCTGACGGTGCCTGCACTTAAATAACACACACAGACCTTGCCCTAAGTGCTTTCAAGGCACGACTCAAGGCTTGATTAGCAACTTCTGATTGTTGCAGGCTCCTGGACTGTGGCAGGAGGTGATTTGGTGGCCTGTGAGAATGTCTAGGGATGATTCACCGCCACCTCACTAAAAATAAGTGCAGTGTTTCAAGCAGAGGAGGCTTAAAATGGTAAGTGCTGCAGGTGCAGCTTTTAAGCAGGCAGGCATTTGCAAATGGCAAATAAAGAGCTCTGTTTGTGCCAAAGAATTGGGCAATCACAAATGGGCACTTCTTCAGCCTTCCTGCAATAACACATAAACATGTTGTTGCACCTCTCCTGCATACCAGGTGTAATCCTGGAAGAGCAGATGCAGGGCTGGATTTCTGATGTTTAAATGCAACGTTTCACATTCAGGGTAAAAGCTCGAATTCCGTGTTCTGTGCTCTACTGCTTCTATCATTTCACAAAGCTGGTGTTCTGAAAGGCAGCCACGTTCCTCCTTGTGTGTATTTTGAATCCCAAATGTTCCCAGGTCTTCTCCATAGAAGAAGATTTCCCTTGTTGTTGTGCTGCTACTGTGTAGGATCAACAGGTTCTCTGACCTCTGACAATGAAGACATCCTACACTAACAAATGGAGAGCTGAACCCACCTTCTATGTGGTGACTGCCAGTTTCTGTAACTATAAATCTAGCATGAAATTCAAAGCATTTTTAACTTCATGTACCACTTGTCATTATTGCTTTTTTTTCACCAGAAATAGAAATTTGCACATCGGAGAGCATTTCTAAGCAGAGCCCCAAACATTCAGACCTGACTCATTTTTCTAATCATGCCCAAACTTGTTGGTCATTAAGCAAAAAGTTTTAGGATTTTTTTAAAAAAGCAAGGATTTTACTAAACTGTACAGCAGTTTTTATTTTACTAAACCTGTACAGCAGCACGTTCCAAAGTTTGTTCACTGAAGCCTGAAATTCTAAAGGTCACTGTAAATAATTCACCAAATGAGGGAGTTAATTTTCTCCATATTTTTCATATCTTTTCCTTCATATCTTTCAGTGGAATGGCTGCAATCCTGACCCGTTCTAATGTATCTTAATAATACTCTGAATAACCTGCCAGACTCTGAAGTACTGTTTGGCTGAAGTAGTTTTTGTAGCTATACACTCCTACATAATTGAGTGCCTAAAAACTTCTTGCTTTTTACATTTTTCTTTCCTACAAATAACTACTGAGAAGGGAAAAAAATTCATTAAAATCTTTTTCTTGTTGTTGTTCTAGACACACAGCGAATGTGGGACTGATAAGAATGCCTTTTTTGAAAGTCCACTTTTCGTAACTCCTGGTGAATAATAAATAAAAGTAGTGACAACATCCTCACAAAAAGTTCAGGTTTAACAGCCTTTAACAAAGGACTTTTATGGAGAAGTTACATTTGGAAATGAGGGTTAATGTAGGCATTAAAGAGAAAGCCCATTGTTAGACCCTAAGTTGAGGCTGCCTCTGAAGACTCCAACTCCTCTGCATATTGAAAGAGATTGTCCCAGAGTAAACCATTATCCAGTATTATAAAACTCCAAAAGGCTTCAGTTCGGTGTCAATAGAAGTGACAAGCACTTGGAGAAGTCATTTAATCCTCTACACAAAGTTACATATAGATATGAGTAAATAGGGTGTGTGGGAGTAAAGATTTAAGCATGAATAATATTTACAGTAACTAGAGATAACATTACTAATGTACCCACAAATAGAAGTATATATTTATATATTTATATATTGTACTTAATTAGATGCTCTCTTAATGGAAAGAAAAACAAGACTACTGGTGTTGCTGTTCCTTTCTCACACATCCTATTGTAAATGCCTTTAAAGGGACCAACTGGGGCACGGAAATCCAGAGCTAAATCTGTTTTAATCAAGTAATCGACAGTGGCAAACCTCTGAGGCAGTTTGGAAGAGGACAGAATAAAAACATTAGGACATTAGGGTATGGGACTCAATCTCACGTTGTTCATGAAACAAAATTATATAAAGTTTCTTTTTTTTTTTTTCTTTTTTTTTCCCTTTTGATTTCTACTTGGACAGAGGTTCCACCAAGCCACAGCTGAGAAATAGCAAAATTTAGATTGTTTTCTTCTAAAGATTCAAATATAAACTTCAAGTGCAATTCAAAAAATCCAAGTATTATTTATACTACATACTTCTCTCTACAACAGAACTTATCTGCAGGTAGTTTAATCACATTTGAATAGATTCCTCCTTTCTTTGACAAACATTATTGTTGATGGAATAATAAAAAAGCTCGAAAGAATATTTTCTACACGGTGAAATTTCAAACTGGGAGTGAGGATACCCTAGTGCAGACACAAATTCAGATCTTCAACGAGATGCACTCAGGGATGCACTGTTTTTTTTTTTTTTTTTGGTAGTAAAAATCCCATTCAAAACGCTGACCTTTAACAGTTATAAAACATTACAGGTGTTCTTCTGTATACAGCTGAGAACAAAGACTGCAAAAAAAAGAGCCTTCAAATGAGCAAATGCTTCTACTATGGAGGAAAGACGATATTTGACAGGAATGCAAAGTAACCAAAAATTGAGTACCGCTCGACTACTTGTATGGTCGGAGAAATCTGGACACTTTGGATCGCAGCAGCTTTATAAATGATCTTGGGAACATCTCCTTTGACTCTTGTGCTGTGTACTTGAAATAGTTTTGTGGGTGTGCCAGTACATCAAAGAGAGCTTTAATCAGTTTCTTGTCCTGTGGAAGACAAAATATATATTTATATATGTATGTATGTATGTATGTTAGGTAAAAGTTAGAGTTTGGATGTAGTGTCTGCACAGGTTTCGAAATTGAAGAACAACAATCAGGTTTCCCTTGCAACACTTGAGTCTGGGCGAAGCAGAGTAAGGAAACTGCTCCGTGTTGCTGTGGAGTTTTATACTGATTAATCTGTCTCCAATTAGCATTCCTGGAAGGTCTTGTTCCAAGAGGGACAGAGTTAATCACAAACTTGCTGCAGTCCCTTTGGAAAGCCATTTCATGGACAGCTCACAATGCTCCATACGATGGTTATGTCTTGTTGAGGCAGGACAGTGATTTAGGTAAACACATTTTTTAATGCAGGGGAAACTTAATGACTCATTTAAAGGTTTAAATGCCAGGCTGAGGCTGGCAAAGGCTCCTCAAACAAAGGGCTCTTCATTCCTGGCTGACTAATTTTTCTAACATACAATCTTGTTAATCACATTAGCACACATTTAATTCAGTTCCTGATCCCACAAAGGACTGAGCAGAGCTACTGATTTTTGTGCTGCTTCAAATATAATGACCCTCTCAAGGTAATAAGGACTATTTTGGGAAAACACTCAGTAAAAGGAGTTATTGGTTGGCCTCAGATAAAGCAGAAACTTCTCACCTTTAGAATTTCTTGATGATTTTCTGACGCATATAATCGGCCGTCTCGAACAATGTCTTCTATTAGTTGTTGGTAATCCTCTGAAAAATAAAGATCACTTGAGTGACTGTTTGGGACATCCTTTGGGAGGATAACAGCCAGGCATTAGGCCTCCTCTTGAAGACAGAGCTGAGAAATGTCACATCCAGTACATTATTCAGTGTCTCTCAAGCTGCCTTAGTCTAAATTTAAAAAAACCCCTGAAAATTCTCTACTGCTTTAGAACAGTAATTTTGATGCATTGTCCCTATAAATACTAACATCCTCAAAATACTACTCCCCCCAGATAATTATCTGCATATCTGATGAAGAAATAGGACCAGGGATAAAAAAACAACTGACAAAGGTTATATATATTATATATATATATATATTACTTCAAAGTATTTGCAACTAAAAGTAATTCAATGGACTAAAAATGAGCTACATCGAAGTTTTCCCTCATTCTCCTCCCCCTGTAAGCAGTGTAAGAGAGATTCTGAAGGACAGAATTTCTGTACATCAGACGTAACACGAAGATGGAAAACAATTCCATTCTCACCGTCGTAAGTCACGTAGGGGACCTGAAATCCTTTGCCACTGTTGCCTTCATTTGACTTGAACTGAATCCAGAGCTTCCTCGATCTTGAGGTAAATGCAATAGGTCTCTCATAAGTCTGACACGTTTCATATGTAGTAATTGAAGTAGGAGAAGCTGGAAACAAAGTTAAATGGTGCTCTTTGTAAAATGTTTTTTTTTGCCACCTTTCCTCATCTAGGGGTCAAAAATGACAAACTGACAGGACACTTCTCACCTGACAAGTTTTTTGTGATTGAATGGATTTAGTCTTTATCTGCCTATAAAGGAGAAGTAGGTTTTTCCACATAGGTAATGGGAGTCCTACAGCAAGAAGCTTAAGTAGACGGTGAGGGATAATTTTTGACATTTATAAAGTTACTATCGATGTTACTTATTTTGTTTACTACTCTAGCATTGCATTCCACAGTTCCCATATGCTTGTTCTAGACAGGTAAAGGACATGTCAGCTGCACACAGGCTCTAAAGGACAAAAAATTGTGAAAAGTGCTTTAGCAAATAAAATACACCATTTTAGTGAGTAAAATACACTGTTTTGAACAAAGCTCCACATAAACAGTTGCCATCGAGGTTTGGTGCTTCTTGGAAATAACAGCAACAGATCAGCAGACGGAAGCTTTCATCCTCCATGGGAAAGAGGAGAGCATCTCACTGGTGTCTTAACTCCACATAAAACTGGGAAAACCCTGGAGTTCTTGAGGGTGTCAGTGGTACTAACCCACTGCCAGGATTTAGCAAAACTTCAGTGCATGTGCATTTACAAAGGGTGAGAGGACAACCTGTACAGATTACAGAAGATGGCCCTCCCAATATAACTTAGCATGGCTGTGTTGACTCCTAGAGTGGCAGTGATTTACCCCCTGTGATAACTGGGCCAGACAGAAGCCCATTACCTGCTCTGTGATTCAGACGAGAAACCTGCATAATTAATATCACTCGATTGTTACTGGTAGGGTTTTGTTGTAATTTCCTGTGCCCCTTCATTCCACAGTCTTTTTAGAGACACCAGTTGGTCCCTGCAACGTGAACTTCCCACTCCAGTCAGTTTGCAGCAATAAATACAACCCACGTCTGGCAACTCACCACTTTTCCTCATCACTAAAACGTCACCACATTCATCTTCGATTGGGAGGAATATCTCAGGCACTACAATGAGTATTCTCCTCTTTGGGGGTGGGTTTATATTCCAAATGCACTCAACATTAGCTGGGTAGTCTCCAGGGTAGTTGGGTGATTCAATGTAGCCAGTATAGTCCCCGAGTTCTCCTCCACAGTGCTGGTCTGGGGAGAAACAGAAATAATTAGCATTTGTGTCAGCTGATCAGCTAATTTGAGGTGTTTCTCTAGATCTGTCAAGAGCAAGTCGAAACTCCTCCTTGTGGCTTTAGACAGGCATGAGGAAAAGCCTGTAGGGAAAGCCTTTAAAGGAATACTTGATCTACAGGGTTGCCTCAACTGGTTTGCAAAAGCTTAATCTCAGGTGCATAAACTGATTTAATGCTTCATTCAGGCTGCTCTAACATTTCACTGAGAAACACAGCTGGGTAAACATGATCCAGCTGTGGAGTTACTCACACAGTGGTCACCACGGAGACTGTGCTGACATGAACCTGGTTTCACTTCACTTGTTTTTTAACCTGATTTGGCTGAACGAGTGTGATCTTGATCACAGATCTGCCTTGCTTCATCTCACATTAAACCAGCCAATAAAGAATCTCTGTTGAAGGATCAGTTTTTCTGTCCGAGTTTTCAAAACTCCTCTTCATTTTGGCACAAGTCACTTAAGCTTGATCTCTCCAGGCCTACTCATCCACATAAAACTAGATGTATGTTTAAATATTTTGTAGATGTATGTTTAAATATTTTGCTTAATCCATCGAAGATTGAGCAAGGTCAGAAACTGGCTTGAAAACAGGGAGTATCTGAGACAGCAGGAGAATCATCAAACTTCTTCAAATTCCTTACAAACATATAATTTACTCCAATTTCATTAGGAATGATGAAGGGTTAGACACATCTCACATATTCAGAATAAAAACTCACAACGGCTTTGCACGTGGACAGTTAGTTTAGATGACACTGCTTAGTTATTATTAGAAACACTGTGTTAAATTAGCATGGTGGAGGTGAAAACAAAAGCTTGCCTAAAAGAATCAGTCATTCACAAAAGATCAAATAAAACTGCACTGAAATCCTTGGGGAGATTTAAAACGGTAAGTGAAGGTAGGAGGCTGAGTACAGCAAAAAAACCTACAAGATCTCACTGTCCTAAGGGATTCTCTGGCAGCTGCAGTATGCAGGACCATTTCTGCTAATATTTTATAGTTATTATAAGATGGCAGTAACTCTGAGAGAGGATGTTGTGCTCTAACAGAGACACACAGAAATATGTGTTTAGACAACCTACAGGATTGGGGAAACTAAAGGCTCTGTAGTTTTAACTTGTAGCACTCTCTGAAATAATATTAAATCTAAAACACTCATATGGATCAAATGGTACTTTTTCAATTTTTTTTCTCATCGTTTTCCCAGTTCTTACTATTCCCTCTGGCAGTAGATACATGCTAACTAGGAAATACAGAACTGAAGTCCAGCCCACGAGATGGAGCCTTCAAGCTGCAGTTCAGAGCCAAAGCTGTGCTCTGTGTCCCCAGCCAGTATCAGTGTGACTCACTTTTGCAGTGTGTAACATTAGTGGAGCCATCAAAATCTGTGCTGGTGTTCCCAGGGCAGGTGATGCAGTAGTTCTGCCCAAACTCAGGCTGGTAGGTTCCCACAGGGCATCGGATGCATCTGTGCGTGGTGGAGTTGTAGTAGTGCCCAGGAGAGCAGTGAACTGCAAGGCAGGAGGTGTATTATTTTCAGAGAGGAGCAATTTCAGTGCAAAGAGAACTTTCTACCCTGGACATACCTCAGGATCCCTGTCCTGCAACGCTTATTAGGCCGTAAAAGGCAGAAAAGGCACCACCAGCTCCCTGCATTTCCCAGTACAAAGGATCTTTAACTACAATCCCAAGACTAGAGCTAAATCCTGATGAACTAGTAGGGTGTGCCACATGTGTCTCTCACTGTTTCCTATGAATTTATAATAAATGGAAGCTGATGCAGACCCACCTCAACAAGAAAAATTACTTTCACAGCATCAGGAGAGAGGTTTCTGTTTGTGTGTGTTTGCATGTCGTTCCAGTAACTAAACCAAAATGCATCTGGGCAGATTCCTTCTTCAGCACTGGCACTGGAAGTTGATATTATGGAACACAGAACGTGTTGCACCCTCACAGTTTCTGCCTGGCCCATCAACAACCAGGCCTTGGCCTCCTAGAACTTCTGCAGTGTTTAGTTTTTCTGACATGATACATAAAAATATAAAAGGTATGGGAGCTAAAGCACTGTCTTAATGCAAGTTTATTTCTTGCCATACAATGGGGCTGATTCACTTACCAGTTTCAGTGCTGACCCTGCACCTGCCTGGGGTAAATCCCAAAGAAAACCAAAAAGAGAGAACGTGAATCATGGAAAGAGTTTGAAATTCACCTTTGGTTTCACAGTCTTGGAAGGAAACAGCACCTTCATATTTGGTCACCAGCCCACCGCCACACGGAAAGCAGAGGGTCCTCCCTGGTTCAGGCTGGTAGGTACCAAGAGGACAGACTGTACAAGGTTTAAAACCATCTGAAGAGTAGTGCCCAGGAGAACACTGCCCTAGAAAGTGAAAATGATCCTCTGTATTAGTGCATTGACTTTTCTGGGTGAAGTATAAAACCCACCAGCGGTCAGCAAGGCTTCCTGCAATCTAAACATGGGACATCAAGGCAGTTGCACATCCAATCCTGATCTTACCTGCTGGTTTTGCATTGTTCCTGTCACTGCTTCCTAAAAACACCACCAGTAAATACAACTAGTTTCTTAATATGCTTTTTGGCAACTATATCTCTGTTTGGTTTGGTTGTTGTTGTTGGTTTTTTTTGTTTTGTTTTGGGGATTTTTTGTTTGGTTTTAATTAAGATTTTGTTAATAATACTTTGTAAAATACCAAGTCTCTTGTCTGAGTATTTCAAAGCACTTTGTCAGCTGTTGTGACACAGGCCTCAGAGAAATATTATCATGTTACCAGTTTGAAGACAATCTTCCTATTGTTTTTAGTAGCAAAACTGATCTACCTGCTCCGGTCCAGCAGGTTGCTGGACTTTAACATGAAGGCAGGTAATGAAGAGTGGATTTGGATCTGGATTTTTGGTGTGAAAATTAAGGACTTGTGAAGCCTTACAGACACCTTGTAAAAGAAGAGGTACAGTTTGATTTTAATAGTGCTTTCAGCACCAATATGTCTCACTCCTTATCTGTATAAAAGAATGAACTAACTTGCCTTCTGTATTGAAATTGCCAGCAAAACAGATCTGAGGTGATTTCCCTGAGAAATGCCCCAAATTGATTAGGTTGACTAAATCATGTTTTGGCCTCACATCTACACAGATCTCGTGTAAATTAAGTATCACAGCACATATGTTTGGGTTGGAGTGGCCAGGATTTGGTAGCAAGGGGGCTACAGGAGTGGCTTCTGTGAGAAGGTGCCAGCCTTCTTGTTGTTGCTGTGCAGAACAATAATTCAAATGCAAGACTTGAAACAAAAGTCTTTTTCGTCTAGGAGTTGTGCTGCTTTTGTCAGTATTCCACAGTCAACCTTTATAAACTCAGATTTCATTCTGCTAAGCTGTTCTTGTTGGATTTGGGATAAATACGTATCAACAGAGCAAAGATGCACAGGCACGGCAAGATTTTTCCTTTGATAGTTCCTTCACACGGTAAATCAGCAAAATCTATCACATGTTTGGACTGGAGACACCAGTTATTTTTTACCCAGTGGGAAAAAACCAGCAATTTCTCAAGTGACATTCATCATGTGTTCACTTTGGATACCCTGGGAGAAAGCATTAATTGTAAACTACATGGGTGAGTTTTAAAGTTACCCCCACAAGGCAGAAGTGTGGATTGCTCCCCCTTCATTTAAGCCCCCCCAACGCCTCAAGGAGGTGGTGGCAACACCTACTCCCTTCAGATCCAAATTAAACTTGCCTCCACATTCTGACACGTTCCGGGCTCCTGCTACTCCCTGTCCATCGTTACTTGGGCAAGGCTCGCAGGTGAGTTGTCCTTCTGTGTCCTGGTATGTTCCTGGGGAGCAAGGAACGCACTGATTGTGTTCTCCGCTATAAAAGGTGCCCGTGCTGCAGGTAACTGAGGAGAGAAAAGGGGAATCTACGTAAGGACCTTCATCTTCATCACGTTTATATCAAAACATTTCAGAGAAGATGGATCTCTTTGGCCCAAGTATTACAGTGGGTAATTTTTTGCACGTGGTAGAGCAGGATCCTCACTTGATGCAAGCAGACCCATCTCCACTGTGGTCGATTTACATCAGGACAAGGTCCTTCTTCTGTTGTTTAAACTATTAAATGGCATTGTGCTGCGCTCAAGTGTTCATCACACAGATGTTTATAAAGCTGATGCAGCCTTAAAACAGTATATTGTAATTTATTAGAACAGTTGCCCAACGTACAGGAAGCAACGTGAGCTTTTACTTTACACCAGGTGCATTTCTGTGCTGGTTTTATGACAGGTGACTACAAAAAAAGTCTGTCTCCTGAGATCAGATCTACACATTTCTCTGAGGGCAATGTATCCCGTGTAATATTTTATGTCTCTGGACACTCAAAACACCCCAACTGTAAAGTGTTTTAGACACAGGTATGAGCACAGATGCTTTTCTTGCTGCAAAAGGGCACATAACTGCATGAAACATGTTCCTCTGCTGGACAGAGGTGGTTGCAATGCACATTTTTCTAGACACCACCAGCAACAGTCTTCCAGATGCAGTTTCTAAATCACTGTTCCCATATGATCAACACAACCTCGCAGGCAGCACCTGTCAGA
Source organism: Empidonax traillii (assembly GCF_003031625.1). NCBI lineage: Eukaryota > Metazoa > Chordata > Aves > Passeriformes > Tyrannidae > Empidonax > Empidonax traillii. The sequence continues at coordinate 276,431 of NW_020956002.1, read as the reverse complement.
TATGCACTTCTTTCTGCCTGTAAATCACTTGGTGATTTACAAAGCTGGAAAAATAGACATGATGATTTTGAAAAGGTGTCTGCAGGTGATGAGAAAGCTTGCAGTGCTGAGAGCTGCCATCAGTAAGTTTGCACCAGCACACTGCCCCCAGCAAAGCACTAGGGCCTGGTAACGTGGGAAAAGGCTTAAAGGCATTAGGTATTTTATGTAAAGTTAAAATAAGTTTCTGTAGTTTATTTTTTAATGGACCTCTTGGGCATTAAATATAAATATATCCATGGGTCACAGATTATTTGGTGGTGAGGAGAGTGAGAGAGGTGATACAAATAAATAACATCTAGGCAAACATTATCTTATTGTTTTACAGCGCTGTAATCATGTTTTCATAAGATGCTGGGAGCAACTGGGAACCAACTGCCAACACTGCCTTGTGGCAGGTTTTGATACCTACCATGGGAATGTATCCATGTATATGCTTTTGTTTTCCTGCAACCCTCTAATGAATTCCCTTCAAAGCCTTACGGACCACGCACAGATGCTGAGTAATACTGATCTAAATCGTTATCTCAGAGATTCCCCCCCTGCTCCACCATGGAAAAGGTAATTTTGGACGGCTGGTTTTGGGGAGGAGGGTGGGGTATGGCTGGATATTCGAGTTGTTTGCACTTACCACATTTTCCATCCTGCAGTACTTGCCCTGTACTGCAAGCTTCGTGCCCCTCAGTAGCTTTAGCTGGCTTCTGAGCCACTTCATACTCTGTCCCAGAAAACTGAATGTAAAATTGCTGTTTATTAATAGATTTCCTCAATGTTTTGATTGCAGTTTGCAGCTTCTGCTCCATCCTTTTCCGAACACAGTCAATGTTACAGGTGTCTAGATGGGAAATGATAACAAAACTAGAAGCAATTGAGATTCATGTTTAAAAGAGGTGCTTAACAAAGAGCTCAGCCTGCCTTGCCCTGTGACACCTCTGTCTGCTTCACTGTCTTCTCCATGTAAATTGAAGCAGCAGCTCACTGGATTCAAGATCAGGCCAGGACAGTTGCCCTGAGGTCCATCACAGTTTCGTGACCTGCCAAGTGCACTCTGAGCGCTGATAGCCCTGTCTAGCATTGAGGTTATACTGAGTGCACAGGGAGAGGGCTGCAAAAAGCACTCAGACCTCCCTGAGAATTCTGCTGCAGCCCAGGAGTCCAATTTGCTTCTAAGTTTGTGCTCCATCACTACTAATGGCACAAAGCAGTCTGTAATGTTTGCAAGCAGTTATTTGGCTTTCCACAAAACCTCCCCGGTAAAGGTTCATTAAGATGTCTGGCAGAGTTAAGCACACATAAAACAGCCCTACTTAAATACACACATGAACACAGCACACAGAATACGTGGAGTCCCACAGTCCCCAGGGCTTGAACACGCTTGAAGCAGATGCTTTAACAAGATGCCATTAACGTGCTCAGCTGACCCTCCAGCCCACACCTCCCCTCAGCGCTGCTTTGCCACCACCCCTGTGAATTCAGCGAGGCTGCCACTGGTTTACTTTCCAACCCGCTCTTGTCTTGCTGGTTTGGCCACAGCTTTCTCTCCCAGCCACGATACTGCCTGTCCCTGAGCTCCTGATATGTTGAGGACAATAAAACACTCGTGATGGCAAGCCAGGTGGGAGGATGAGGAGCATCAAAAGAGATGCAGATTAAAGCTCTGTGTGAATAATTCAGCAGGCATTTGAAGAAGAAATCAGGGCAAGATTTCTAGTATCAATACAGAAGTGTTTGCTCCTCCAGTGCTGGCTTTCCTTTAGACTTCCCTTCTGCAAACACTGCAGGAAGCTTCCTGCCAGTGATCCCTCACCTCGTGCCTCCTGTGGGCTTTGCCCACGGGGACAAACTTGCCACCCCACTCTGTTGTACTTCCAGTCTGCCACCACTAATGTTTCTGAATTTTCTCTGCCCGTGCTTTCCTCGGTTGATCAGGAGTTCTTGCCACTTCCCTGACCAAAATACCTCAGTGACAAAAAGAAAGGTGCTTTCACAGGCACATTTAGTGTTTGAATCACTTGGCTAGTGAGGTGCCCCCTCAAGGTTGAGGAATCTGCCTTTGAGGGCTGACATTTACAGAATTCAGTCCACATTTTCTCTGGCTGGAATGTGTAACATAATATTCCATCTCAATCATGTGAAACAATTATTTTTCTTCCTGAAGACTGTTATGAAAACATGATTTTTCCAGCGGTCTGACAGAAGTGGTTGAATCTCAGAGTGAAGTTTCAGCAACTTACATTTTTGGAGGCTATTCTTATCATTGTTGTTGCAGAACTTCTACCCAGTCTTTACATTCCCTGTGCATCCATTAGCCCCTCTGCTGTTCAAGGAAATCAGACTGAATTAGAGCACATGACTTAACTCAAGGCTTTGAAGGAATTTTGCTGCAGGTTCAATCTTTGTTCCTTTGGCCTAATTTCACACCTGATCCTTTTCAACTGAATCTCTGAGTTTGGAAGGGCTGTGGAATGAGCCTTGTGCTGAAAGATTTGCATGGTGAAACAGCATCAAAGAGATTTTAACAACGCGCTGAGGGGCTAAATACTGATTTCTCTCCACAGACAGATCTTTCACAAACCTGAGACTTCTTCTGACTTCATCTCCACTTCGAACTCTGCAGTGATGTGGGACACTTCTTTCGACGGGGACTTGCGGCCTCGGCGTTTCTTCTTGGAGGAATCGCACTTGAGGTTCACAAAGGTCACCTGGCAGTTGTCTGTGCAAGGGAATTGGCCTCCTTTGCAGGGAGAGAAGCAACACAGAGAAGAAATCAAGTGGCAAAGCAGCAAGTGACAGGCTAACAAGCAACGTCTGGGTTATCACAAACGCAGCGATTCACGTGTGTGGTGAGACACCTCCTCCTCTGTGCAACAGGAATGGATAGGAGAATATATTGGAAGGTTTCATCTGAGCAGGAATCACTGATTGTTGTAGGTGAGGGACCCTCCAGGTCAGGGAGGAATCTGTGACACTCAGGCCACCAGAAGGATTTAATTCCCAGAGTGTGGCTGGGTGATATCACCTTCCTCTCAGACCCACAAGTTCAGGTGACGTAACAAACACAAGGCAAGGCAAAGCAAACGCATCCAAGAAATCCATTCCCATGGTGAATATATGGGCCAAAAAAAAAAAAAAATCAACTTCTATGACATTAAAAATGGGTCTGATAATCACATCTTAGGAAGAGAAAGCAATGCATAAAGACAGCATAATGCAAAAGCATCTTGATGGCTGAGACTTGTTTTAAGCCAATACTTGCAAAATTAGTGACATAAGTGTCTGGATTTCAGGGTAAAGAGAAAATGAGTCTAAATTTTAAAAATAAAATATATAAACCTTTGACTTTTTTTTTTTAAATAGGTATTTTTTAAATACCTATTTTTTTCTCTGTTCATGGCTTACATATGACTCCTCACTCACTGGAGAAAGTGGTGGTAAGCCAAATTCACAACAGAAAATATATCACCAATAGGTGTAAGCTGCTGAATTGCTTAAGCCACAGTATAAGCTGTTGCAATTACACAAATATAATGATATTAAAATCCACAAAATATTTAGCATTGGTATTAAATTGAAATAAACTCCAAACACTTGAAGCTGTGGAAGTGCACAGGAGAGACACCCAAACACTCCTGATTTGTCCCTATCATGGCGTCAAGGGGATGTAGGGCAAGAAATCAATGTCTCAAGGAATCTGTTAAATATGTAACTTCTAAAATCTCCCTTTTTTCCACCTTAAAAGTGGTGTTCAAAACTAGTAACAACAAAACACATACCTAGTCAGACAAGTTTTGAAAACATTTGATCACTTGTATTCACTGTGACACAAACTTTTTTAATGTCACATTTTTTACAATCACATCTAAATCTTCTAAATATTTTTTTCTAACATCCTAAATACTCACTGCATCACAACAAAAGATTAGGACTGTGTGACATCAGATTTTGGTAATAACTTTCCTGCTTAGGGGTTGTCTTTGCTGCTACAATAGGACACTAACCCAGCACAGAGCGAAGAAATAAGAGCTTTTGTTTCCCAAGGCACTGAGAATCTTGGCCTGAACTGAAATTCAGATCCCAGTATGAAAACCATTCCTTTTTCCTTTCACAGTGTGAAAACGAAACATGCAAACCAAACAAAAAAACTTACAGGTTGAAGAAACCACCCACCTGAAACAGGTTGCTTCCCAGAATCTTTTGTTTTTTCTTTGCTGCGAGGCCGTAAATGGCATTTTGCGTCTTTGATTTTAAAACGAGCTTTCTGCTTGATTGGAGGGGCTAATGAATCTGTTGATGTAAAGTGGAAAAAAAGAAAAAAAAAGGAAAAAAAAGAAAAAGCTATCGTTTGGGATGCAGAGGAAACGAAATCTGAAACTTGTTTTTAAAAACAGGCTCAAAAGCCTTCCTGTGACGTGGAAAAGAGGCAGCCCAAGAGTTTGTTTTTTGTTTTTTGTTTTTTTTTTTTTTTTTAATGCTGAGCATCAGCTTTTATAAACAATTTGAAATCCCAGAATATGCTGGGGTTGGAAGGGACCCCCAAGGATCATCGAGGCCAACTCTCAGGCCTGCACAGGACCATCCCAAACATCTCTGCAAAAATAATGCAGCTACTTCTGAGGAAAAGATTAATGAAATACGGTGTTTTATCAGACAAGTCTCATAACCTTTCCATTGGTAATCCCCAGCAGGAGGGTCTGTGCTCCTGTGGAAGGGATTTGCAGGTGAGGGTTGAGACCCACCCTGGTCTTCTGCTCTTGTGCTCCTGATGTGTCCCTCTAGCTCATCTCCCAGTGAAGAAATCCCATTTTGATATGCTTGCTACTGCCTTGCTGGACTATGGAAAGCAAATGATTCTAAATATTTCTGCTTACTGGATATGTCTCAAACCTCCACCGCTCCTACACTGACCTACCAACACAATGCTGCGCTGGAGGGCACCTCAGCACCCTCCAGCCCTCAAGGACAGCTGCAGAAAAGTGAATGTGTGCACAATATTGGGGCAGTTTTGGTCACCACAGCGTAAGAAAGATATGAAGCCCTTAGAGAGTGTCCAAAGGAGGGCAGGGAGGGTGATGAAGGGCCTTGATCTGAAGCCGTGTGAGGACACTGAGGGCACTTGGTGTGTTCAGCTGGAGAAGAGGACACTGAGGGGAGACCCCACTGGAGTTACAATTTCCTCAGGAGGGGCAGGACTGAGCTCTGCTCTGGGGGGACCAGGGACAAGATTCCAGGGAATGGCTGGAGCTGTGTCAGGGCAGGGTCAGGTTGGATCTCAGGACAAGGTTCTTCCCCCAGAGGGTGGTTGGCACTGAACAGGCTCCCCAGGGCAGTGGGCACAGCACCAAGGCTGCCAGAGCTCCAGAAGAGTTTGATATATGCTCTCAGCACAGGGTGTGACCCTTGGGGATGGTCCTGTGCAGGGCTGAGGGTTGGACTGATGACCCTTTTGTGTCCCTTCCAACACAGCATATTCTGTGGTTCTCTGATGAAACACCAGCTACCTTAATCCTGGCCTTGTGTAATTCAAGAGCTCCATATCTTGCAACTCCCAAAGGGGCTGGGGATAGTCCATCACCTTCCCCTGAGGGCCCAGGAGAGCAGGACAGCACCTACCTGGGCAGCTGGGCAGGGTGGTGTTGCGCTTTGGCTGAGCCTTGCCTTGCTGGACGGGGACTCCACAGCTCAGGGTGTAGCTGTTCTCCGAATCTGGGGGGGCAGAACACACTGTCAAGCACAGGGGGCAACAGCCTCACAGAGCATCCTCTCCTGTTAATGCTTAGTGCCTGAGAAAACTTCTCAGTGCCACTGAATTAAGGAGACATTTTCAGCGCTGAACTTGGATTTTGAAAGGCTGCAATGATTTGCCAAAGGCTGCAATGATTTGCCAAAGGCTGCTGCTTTCACAGCGCTAACTGAGAGTTTTGTTTCTCCCTGCACTGGAATGTTACATTTTATAAATGATTTGGCACGAGGTTAACTGTACATAATTCCATGGTGCACAAGTAGAAAATATTTTGTGTTCGTCCATGGCAGAGTCTTTCTGCTTTGATCATCCCTATAATCTAAAAAAAAAATAAACCATGTATTTTCACAATAATTTCAGCTTCAGGCTCCGACAGAATTTATTGGCAGAAACAATAATAATACACTTAGAACCATAACAGGGTTTACATATTGCACAGATCGAACTGTGTACTGCTGCTTACAAATTAGATGAACGCACAGTTCCAGCAATCTCTGCTAAACTGTAAATAAAGAGTGAACAGCTCTACTGCATATCATGCCAGGACTAACATGAAAACTAGAGCCACCCAAAAATAATCCTGTGCCAGAATATCTATGAAAAAGCAATAGCAACAACTTCCCTGCCCTGAAAAACTGTGTAGATGCAAATTACCCGTAGCAAAATGATTAGAAAAAAAAATGAGAGGGAGACTCTATTCAAGTTGAAAAATATGGCACTAAAAAGCAGCAGGAACTCACTGAAATCCATTTTTTCCTTCCCTTTTGACACAGCAATTCAGTATGTTGCAATTTTTCTTGTGCACCATCCTGGTTAAGGTGGATATGTCTCCCAGGTTTTTGTCAGAATTTTCCCACCCCCGCAAATGACACCTCAAATTAAACAACGAAGGACCAAACCTCTTATGGAGCTGACAATCAGCTCTCCTTGTGTTTACTGATGTGCATATCTGGCCCAATTTAATTTGTGACGACGTGTTGCTCGTTTCCCCTTGTCCATAACAAAAACCGAATGCAGTAACAGNGTTTTTTGTTTTTTTTTTTTTTTTTAATGCTGAGCATCAGCTTTTATAAACAATTTGAAATCCCAGAATATGCTGGGGTTGGAAGGGACCCCCAAGGATCATCGAGGCCAACTCTCAGGCCTGCACAGGACCATCCCAAACATCTCTGCAAAAATAATGCAGCTACTTCTGAGGAAAAGATTAATGAAACACGGTGTTTTATCAGACAAGTCTCATAACCTCTCCATTGGTAATCCCCAGCAGGAGGGTCTGTGCTCCTGTGGAAGGGATTTGCAGGTGAGGGTCAAGACCCACCCTGGTCTTCTGCTCTTGTGCTCCTGATGTGTCCCTCTAGCTCATCTCCCAGTGAAGAAATCCCATTTTGATATGCTTGCTACTGCCTTGCTGGACTATGGAAAGCAAATGATTCTAAATATTTCTGCTTACTGGATATGTCTCAAACCTCCACTGCTCCTACACTGACCTACCAACACAATGCTGCCCTGGAGGGCACCTCAGCACCCTCCAGCCCTCAAGGACACCTGCAGAAAAGCGAATGTGTGCACAATATTGGGGCAGTTTTGGTCACCACAGCGTAAGAAAGATATGAAGCCCTTAGAGAGTGTCCAAAGGAGGGCAGGGAGGTGATGAAGGGCCTTGATCTGAAGCCGTGTGAGGACACTGAGGGCACTTGGCGTGTTCAGCTGGAGAAGAGGACACTGAGGGGAGACCCCACTGGAGTTACAATTTCCTCAGGAGGGGCAGGACTGAGCTCTGCTCTGTGGGGACCAGGGACAGGACCCAGGGAATGGCTGGAGCTGTGTCAGGGCAGGGTCAGGTTGGATCTCAGGACAAGGTTCTTCCCCCAGAGGGTGGTTGGCACTGAACAGGCTCCCCAGGGCAGTGGGCACAGCCCCAAGGCTGCCAGAGCTCCAGGAGAGTTTGATATATGCTCTCAGCACAGGGTGTGACTCCTGGGGATGGTCCTGTGCAGGGCTGAGGGTTGGACTGATGACCCTTTTGTGTCCCTTCCAATGCAGCGTATTCTGTGGTTCTCTGATGAAACACCAGCTACCTTGTGTAATTCAAGAGCTCCATATCCTGCAACTCCCAAAGGGGCTGGGGATAGTCCATCACCTTCCCCTGAGGGCCCAGGAGAGCAGGACAGCACCTACCTGGGCAGCTGGGCAGGGTGGTGTTGCGCTTTGGCTGAGCCTTGCCTTGCTGGACGGGGACTCCACAGCTCAGGGTGTAGCTGTTCTCCGAATCTGGGGGGGGGCAGAACACACTGTCAAGCACAGGGGGCAACAGCCTCACAGAGCATCCTCTCCTGTTAATGCTTAGTGCCTGAGAAAACTTCTCAGTGCCACTGAATTAAGGAGACATTTTCAGCGCTGAACTTGGATTTTGAAAGGCTGCAATGATTTGCCAAAGGCTGCAATGATTTGCCAAAGGCTGCTGCTTTCACAGCGCTGACTGTGAGTTTTGTTTCTCCCTGCACTGGAATGTTACATTTTATAAATGATTTGGCACGAGGTTAACTGTACATAATTCCATGGTGCACAAGTAGAAAATATTTTGTGTTCGTCCATGGCAGAGTCTTTCTGCTTTGATCATCCCTATAATCTAAAAAAAAATAAACCATGTATTTTCACAATAATTTCAGCTTCAGGCTCCGACAGAATTTATTGGCAGAAACAATAATAATACACTTAGAACCATAACAGGGTTTACATATTGCACAGATCAAACTGTGTACTGGTGCTTACAAATTAGATAAACGCACAGTTCCAGCAATCTCTGCTAAACTGTAAATAAAGAGTGAACAGCTCTACTGCATATCATGCCAGGACTAACATGAAAACTAGAGCCACCCAAAAATAATCCTGTGCCAGAATATCTATGAAAAAGCAATAGCAACAACTTCCCTGCCCTGAAAAACTGTGTAGATGCAAATTACCCGTAGCAAAATGATTAGAAAAAAAAATGAGAGGGAGACTCTATTCAAGTTGAAAAATATGGCACTAAAAAGCAGCAGGAACTCACTGAAATCCATTTTTTCCTTCCTTTTTGACACAGCAATTCAGTATGTTGCAATTTTTCTTGTGCACCATCCTGGTTAAGGTGGATATGTCTCCCAGGTTTTTGTCAGAATTTTCCCACCCCCGCAAATGACACCTCAAATTAAACAACGAAGGACCAAACCTCTTATGGAGCTGACAATCAGCTCTCCTTGTGTTTACTGATGTGCATATCTGGCCCAATTTAATTTGTGACGACGTGTTGCTCGTTTCCCCTTGTCCATAACAAANAAAGCAGCAGGAACTCACTGAAATCCATTTTTTCCTTCCTTTTTGACACAGCAATTCAGTATGTTGCAATTTTTCTTGTGCACCATCCTGGTTAAGGTGGATATGTCTCCCAGGTTTTTGTCAGAATTTTCCCACCCCCGCAAATGACACCTCAAATTAAACAACGAAGGACCAAACCTCTTATGGAGCTGACAATCAGCTCTCCTTGTGTTTACTGATGTGCATATCTGGCCCAATTTAATTTGTGACGACGTGTTGCTCGTTTCCCCTTGTCCATAACAAAAACCGAATGCAGTAACAGAGAAAAATCATCAGGTCACGATTCTAGACTTAAAGAGGGCAAAAGCTTTGGACAAACCTGGAACAAAAAGAGTGTTGGACGGGCACGACAGGAAGCAGCTCTCTATGCCTCCTGTCTTACTACACACCAGCTGAGCCTTGGGAGCTGGTTTGGCATTTGGGAGACATTTCACCATCTCTGAGGAGAAAAAAATAAAGAGAAATGTCAAAAAAAGAGAGAAAATCAGACACTGCCCAACCCAGAACCTTGTGCTTATACTTGCATACAGTGGTGAGGAAAGGCAGAAGTCCTAAAAAAACCCCTAAAATGACAGGTGCAGGCATTTATGAAGTAAGAAAATATTAGGGAGAGAGGATCTGGATTTGGATCTCGAGCTTGTACTTGCAAGTGAAACTCCTTCACAGTTTTAGACCTAAACTCTAGATCAGTCTTTCCCTCCTGTCCTCTGCTTTGGGACCACTCACCCATGGCTCCAGACCTCACTCTGGAGGGCAGCAGTCTCTGTGGGCACAGTTCTGTGGACACATCTTCATCTCAGAAGCAACAGGCAATGCTCATCACCTGAGATGTCCTCTCCCCCCACTTTTGGAGGCACAGCTCTCTGGTTCAACAGGCCAGCTACCACACTGTGCACGAGGAGTCACCCTCACAAACACTTAAGTTATTTAGATGAACCACTAAAATCGTGTTTTCCACTTCTCTAACTCTCACAGAGCTCGATGCTCTGGCCGAAAACACGCGAAGTTGTTACGAATCGTTGGGGCGGTCTCTGTGCTGCACCCTGGGGTGATGACACTGATAATCTGTAAGCCTGCATTCATTTTAATGTATCGCTTTTTTGGAGTATTGCTGAAGTACATCGTTTTTCACACACAAATGACAAGGTTCATTCCCGGCTGCAGCCAGCAGGTGCCATCCCTGAGGCAGCCTCGCTGCTTCCCTCCTTTTTTTTCCCCCGAGATTTCACCTCTGCTCGGAGCGCAGCTGGGCACCTCTTCAGGCATCAGCTGCTTAAATCTCAGTAAATCTCAGCCAGGTGTCTGCTTCAGCCCCACAGAAAAAGGCCATTTCAGGGACATGACTCTTCTCCAGCTGCTTCTCTTGCTGCTTCTCCCAACCACGCTCCCCTTACAAGGTGGGCTTGGCTGACTCTTGGTTTTTCTCACGGCTCACTGGGCTACTGCAAATGTCATTTTCCCTCCCTGTCAGCTCACCACTGAACCCACACCAAGGCTAGGGTTGCTTCTGAAATCAGACTGGTTTGGCTCTACCAGGGTTTGGGAGAAGTCCAGTAAAGTTGGCATGACCAGAGCAATTTAAATTCTGTATCTAGAAGAGGCTGCCTGAGTGCAGGGGAGGGGTCCCAGCAGCCACCAGCTGGTTCATATTCCTGGCCTCGCTGCTCATTAAATATAAATATATACAAGTCCCATAAACATGCCTGATGTTCACATCTCGAGTATGGGAATAATCATCCTCCACTTATCTCCCTCCTAAGGTCTTTTATATTGCTTTGGTGATGTCTTTAAAGAAACTATTTCTTTGGACCGAGGAGACAACGAAGCACGAAGCGCCACTGCTGAGCAAAAGAGGGTTTTGTTACTGCAAATGTCTCCAAATTGTGGCATTCAGGATCACTGAATATAATTCACCTGCTTTTTATTGTGCTGTTATAACAATGGTGAACGTAGTTTCCTCTCAACAACGTTGGGAATAAAGGCAGGCGATCAACAGGGAGATGACACTCATTTTAAGCCTCATTAAAGTAATCAAACACAATGGTGTGCATCAATAGAGAGGGGTGTTCTATTTCCCATCTTCCAGCAGAGTATTGCAAATAATGAGGAGAAATTTACAAAAAAGAAAATGTTTCCAGTGGGAAATGGGAACAGCATTCTTAGTAGGTTGAGAGGGAATACAGCACAAAACTTCTGTAGTCTGACTTCATACCACACCTCCAAAAACTCGAGTCCCTGCTGCTAATTTACAAGCTTCTTTCCAGAGGAATAACTGGCACATTGCAAGGGAGAACTGGTGGATAACTAAGAAACAGAGTTATCTATTTCTCACTGTTACAACACTTAGCTCTCTATACAGCAGGGAAGGTAATATATATATATAAAGGTAAGCAATATATAGTTCTCTGAAGTAATAAGGTCCCCCCCTTCTTGCTCTGTCTTGCTCCCTGTCAGGTATTAGGTATCATCCAAAATATATCTATGAGAAGTTATTTGTGGTTAAAAAGAAACCCAACCAAAACCAAAACCCAGAACAAGCAAACAAAACCCTCAGCCCCAAAATTTGCCTGTGAAAAACCTAAGCTAAGGCATTCCCATTAAAAATGTACCAAAAGAATTAAAATCTCAGGGAAAATACTCAGAATGGCTGTGGCCATGAGCAAGATTTGCTGTGCTTCAAATAAGATCCCAGAAAAAACAGGCATCTATTTAAAGGATACAGAAATTCAGGTCAAGGGCCATAATTTTAGTGGTCTCAGGATTTGTGCTCATTGTGATTAAGACTCTAGACACAGCTTGTGTCAGGACTTTATATTAGGCAGGATACCTTTGGAGATAACTTGAAAAACTGGGGTGTGGTGCTGTGAATGTAGATTATTAATCTTAATACCATGTTCTACTTGTAAACAGGTAAATGTTTTGAATAGTCTAAATTCATCTTAGAGGGAAATAGCTTTATAACTGACATTATAGAAATGGAAAAAGGGCAAATTAAGGACAAAAGTATAAAACACATAAGACAATAATAAATACGCTTCTTAGATTTCTGTGAATGGACTTGTAACCTTAAAAAAAATCTACACAAATAAAACCCAACATATTGCCCATTCTCTGAACTACCTGCAGTTTTATCCTAGCCCATGGACCCCTAAAGGACCAAGGTGTTAATCTGAGTTAATAAAATTAATTTGGGGCTCTACACTGTGAAAATGCAGCATCTCTCAGACAAAACCAAGGGCTTTTCCACTCTCCTGAGAACAGGAGCATCACCACAGTCCAGGCTGCCACACTTACCAACACAATCCTTTTTATTCCAGTGCAGTTTCTTCCCGGGTGGGCAGACACACTCATAGCTCCCCATGGTATTAAGGCACCCATAGTCACAGCTACCGTTGCTGATGCTGCATTCATCAATATCTGAAAACATAAATTAAGGTGCAAGGAGTGTTAACCATGTGTACCAACATATACTGTGCACTAAGGTGATGTGGGCATAAGGAAACCTCTTTCTACTGTATCTTTTATATTTGAATCTCTGTCAACATGTACAAAGGCAGGCAATGCTCATGCCAACCAACTTCAGTGCCTACTGCATGTCTTTGTTGTCTTCAGACACATGTATAGCTCCTGCTGTCTCAGGGATTTATGCATGTGACACAATTTACTTGCCAGGAGTAGTTACACTGAAATTCTTGGAAGTACTCCCAAGATACAAAACACGCTCGAAAGTCTCTGGACAATAATGCATAGTGCATCACAGAGAAAAATGTCAGAGCCATGAACATCTGGGAGATTAGGTCACTTGTGCAAAACAGGGAGGTAAATTCTCCACAGGGATTCCCAGAGTTTGCTTTTATGATCCACGTGAAGGAGGAAATGATGGATTCAATAAAATCCTAGCGGCTCAAGTGTAGTTTAGATTTCTACTCCTTGAATAAAAATAAAAGGTGAAAGCTTGCAAGAAGGCGAAGAAGTTACTGTGTATGTCATCACTGATGTCCCACATAAAATCTTTCAAATTCTGGTGCTTCAGAAAAGTATTCAGCCAATATGAGGTGTATCCTTTCTAAGTCTATTCACTCAGCATTTATACAGTTGTGCCAACGAGGCAGATCTCTCCTCTGGTGAGGGGAGGGTAATCACACCAAGGTTGAGGGTTCAATCCCCATATGGACCTTAAGAGTTGGACTCGATGATCCTTGTGGAATCCAGAATTCCTGATGCAAGATTTTAGCCTGTGTGATTAAGCAAAAAATCTAGAGAACATGGACTATATGCATGGAAGAAACTGGGAAAGAGACCTTCATGCAACAGGCACGTCTCTAGACAACGTTATGATTTTTGGGTGAGAGTCAGGACTTCTGGAGGTCCTGGGCCAGCAGTCCCAAAAACTGACAAAGGAAAGTCCCAGAAAAACCCTTTACATAAACAGGTAGTGGAAGCACTAGCATTGCCCTTCTAAAAAATCCCCTTATGGCACACAACTTCTATTACAAGAGATGCCATGAGAAGAGTCTGAGAGGGAGCAACAAGAGCTTCCCCTCAGCATAAAAAGGCCCAGAACAAGGACATTTCCATGTGGTTTATTGATTCCTATTAGAGGGGAAGCAAGATGGAGAGAAAGCATAGTGAGAGGTCAGCTTGCACCACATCCTTTGGAAGGTTCTCATTATTTCGCTCCAGTTTTCACTTCTGCTCAGTGCCAGGGGAAGTTATTTGTTCCACTGTAAACATCTCTCTCAAGGGGCTGACTAAAACTAATGATAGGCCTGAGTGGCAAAAGCTCAGGGTCTGGACAAGTCTGGATTCTGAGCTGTGATTTTGGATTTGCTTATTATGGAAAAAAAAGCAGGAGGTTTGGATCTTGTTATGTTTTTGCCTGAAGTTCAGCACTGACTATTTCCAGTTAAGAGTTCTGGTCCTATTTCAGCCTTATTTAAAAGGCTGAAGCTGAACTGAGACTGAAGGTTATTTAAAAACTGAGGCCAGACCCCAAACTTGGAGGCTTTCCCTAAATTATGACACTAAGGAATTAACAGTGAAACTGAAGACCAGTCTCTCCACGCCACACTTAGCACAGGTTCCCCAGAACTTTCAGACTCTGACTTTGCTTTCAGAACCGCCCTCAAGTGGAGTCTTTCTCCAAAATGTTTCCTTAGATGGACTCCTATTTCTCTTCCTGCCTGCCTCTACTGCACAGTGAATTCACTGGATACTTAAATCTCCACCTTTCTCCCAAAAAAGCAGCCAGGCAGAGACATCAGTAGCAGTGGCCTCAATACATGGATTTAAAGCCAAGGCTTTGTTAATAGTATGATGTAAGTTCTTCTTAAGATTGAGTAATTTGAATAATTAAGTAATTATTTATTAACCATCGTTAAACTGAACAAAACCATTTAGTTTTACACTTAAAAACACCACGGAGAGCTTTTTGGTTGTCAGTATTTTCTAATGTGTAATTTGGATTCAGGGATTTCAGGTTTTACTGCAGTTTTCTCTTTTCACTTTTTTTTTTTGTATTGCTGATCTGATTAGTTAAAATCCACAATTTGGACTTGAGACACTTAACAAACCCCTCAAAAACCCCCTTCGGTCTCCTCTGACCAGTGTGTTGAACGCAATCAAAAACCTACCCCAGCAAATTTTAGTCATGCCCAGCTCATGCTCTTTTAGCTCTATTTTAACTTTATTGCTTTATCATCTTCAGTTCTAAAACCTTGATCTGAAAAAATGTGCGGCTCAGCAAACATCCATGGAGCAAACAAACACACACACGAGCAAAACTCATGTTTCCAAACCTCCACAGTGTGTCAGTCCATACAGGGTGTAGCCTTTGTGGCAGAGACACTCAAAGCTTCCAGGGTAGTTGATACAGGTGTGATCGCAGGTCCTCTCAAATGAACACTCATCTATATCTGAATCAACAGAAAAAGCAGCGAGAAATTAAGACTTCAGCTAAACATCCAGTTGCAACCCCTTGTTACTGATAAAATAGCAAGGTATTTATTACCTTAATCCCAGGTAAAATCTGAATAAAACAATTCCTTTAGTGCCTTATAAAGGAAATACTTAACAGGTACACGGAGAAAGGAAAGATAATTTGGGAAAAAACCCCTCAGACTGTGTTATGTACGTTCACCATTAGATGGCAACCTTTAACTTCTGATCACACTGACCCAAAACTTGGACTGTTCCAAGTTTTGGGGGGTTAGTGGCACAAGGGGAAAAAGTTTTGCGTTGAGTCAGGTCGTTCCCTCTTCCACTGACCATTCCTCTGACATCCTGGCCACCAGGAAAGGGAGCTGCTCCCAGACTTCTGCTCTGCCTACACAAGACTTGCAGCAGCTACAGAGGTCACGAAGAGACTTACAGAAAATGGTTAAATTAAAGCTAAACCTTAAACAGCAATCCGTGCAAAATGACACTTCAGAGTTAATTTTATCCTTAAACAGTTTTGGTTTTTTTTTTTTTTTAAATTCTCTTCAGTGTTTAATTTTTCTGTGTTTAGGTCAGAGAAATTAATACAATGGCATTATTTGAGAGTGGTGGTTTTAACGGATCTCATTCCTCCAATGTTCCTGAGATATAAATGAATGGAATAATATTCCTATAACACTCTGCACACTTTCTAGAGTTACTTATTAAGAACATAACCTGAGCAACACCATTACAAATATATGACTTGGACTTTCATATTGTTACATGCTTGGAAAGCTGTGGGTGCCTGTAAAAACTTGACAACTCACCATATTCCTAGATCCAAGTATTATTTACACAGTTTTGATGTTTAATGAAACATTCTGGGTCTCATCTTGCTATTAAAAATGCAGACACTTAACTCCAAGAAGTATAAAATCAAGATTTTTCTCTATGTGTACGCAAACCCAAAAATCTGCATGAGAGCTCAGGCACAAATTTAGAACTGTCGTAAACAGCTCTATTTTTATACAATCTCCAATTTTAAATGTTTCAAAACATTCACACAAAAGATAATTCACAACGTGGGAAGCAACTGTTCAGGCAAATGCATAACACAAAATAAAATAAACATGATGAACACAAATCTGTGCTACCCCGTTTTATGTGTACATCACAATCACTTGCTACAATCCAGTCACAAAAACGACAACTGAGGTTTTCTCTTTCTGACATCCATTTAATTTTTAATGCATTTTCCTATGCCTTTTTAAAATATCATTATTTGAGTTCTGAAAGTAATTTCTTTTTAAGGTTTCCTTTATAGTCTCGGTAATACGCAGCTTTTGAACACACATAAATGGCAAACTGTTTCAGTTTTCCTCAAAATAAATACACAAAGTAAAATCACTGGGGGACGAACACTGCAGTAATAAAGGATTTTTAATGCCTAAGAAGCCAAATCATACATCGTGGTTTCATTCATGGGTAACCTCGGGAAATTCACAAAAGCAGTTCGTTTTCTGGCCTCTGACTTGCCCTGGAAGGCTCTTTGTCAAAACTACAATTCCATATTTCTCAGCAGTGATCTTACCCTGGACTAGTTTGGTCAGTGGGGTTTATGAGAGCTGCTTTCACACACACAGCACTTTGTGTTGCTGCACGTTGGGGCTCAGGCCCTTTTTCTTGTTTCACATTAGGAAGGATGCAAATCCCTCTGCCCAATAACACCACCAGTCACCTGCCTGCCGAGGAACAGGCACTCAGGATGGACAAATGCATTTCTATCACAAAGATATAATAGGAAAAAAAAAACCCAAACAAACCACAAACCCTCGTGCCACCTCTGCTGAACTCAGCACCTTGCTCTGGCTGCTGGAACGTGGGAAGGCTCCACGAGGATTTTCCCTTGCCCACCCCCAGCCCCTTCTCCTGCTGGCTGGGGAAGGCAGGGCTGGGCACTGCCCGAGGGACCCAGCAGAGCCCTGTCTGCACAATCACCAGCCCCCTGAGGAATTCAGCACTTGGCATAGAAAAGGGAAAAATATGCGCCACCGGTGGGGTGATACAGGATGCCGAAATCCTTGAAATCCTCTTTTTTTGCTCCCCTCTCCTCTTTTTAAACTCTGAAATCAGTGCTCTCTGGACGCTGTCATCCCCTGGCTCCCAGAAACTTTGAAGCTGGCGCTGACACCTCTGTGGTGCTTCATAATTAGGTCTCCAAACTGAGCCTGAAAGGATGGGCTTGTTTCCCATATACCTTTATCGTGAGGTGCTAATGACACCACGTTGTGGGTTTGATCCCTGTATGGGCCATTCACTTGAAAGTGGACTCGATGATCCCTGAGGGTCCCTTCCAACTCAGAATATTCTGTGTATCTCATAGGATACACAAGAAGTCAGGAATTACCCCTTCGCAGCCCCTGCTTAGCACAACAACTGGGAAAAAAATGTAAGGATCTAAATCCTGTCTCCTTTGTACAAAATCCTGTAGCCTCACCTACTGAAGAGGAGTCAAAAAAAGCCCAAAAGCAGAGATGTGGCAGGTTACAGCTGGAGCACTGAGAACAAAAAATTTATCTTTCACTTTTCTGGTCAAATCACCCTCCCCCCCCAGCCCCTCCACGAACACACATTTTTGTACTGTGCTGCTCTGAATTTCCCCCCTCCCACAAGGCAGAATAAATACTGATAAATTAATTTTCTGGGTCTGAGGCTCTCTTAAAACAACTTAAAGTTATTTAAATGAAGTTTTTTAACTGTTTCAACATGAAAAGTTGTGTGTTTCAAGGAGCTGCGGTGGAAAAGTTCAACTGGAGGTTGAAGTTTGTATTCTGTTTTTAGTTGAATTTGGCATAAATTCAGAAATAGTCCAAGCTCTGTCAGAACATTTCAGATTTGCTAATGCACTTATCTGACATCAAGTCAAAAATTCCTATCACACTCCCCACTGCAGGTGAATTCACGTCACATCCATCACTGCACAGGCTGCTGTGCCACTTCAGCACATGAAGAGATGCCTTCACAGCTTTGCTGCTTGAAGTTTACAGGGACTGTGGGGCTGAATCCATCGCTTATAGTACATGATTAGTTTCCTGCCAGTTGTTTTTTTTTTTTTTTTTTTAGGATTACTAATGGTACATACAAAACCTGAGAGCAGGACCTCCCTGTTTCACAGCAGATGGCTCAATGGAAATGCCAAGTTCAGGGGTTGGAGAAGATGAGCTCCAAAGGTCCCTTCCAATCTCCACCACTGATCCATGGGCAGTTCCAGACCTCTCCCTACGGTGTCCTGTGCTCCTGACAGCTCAACTTCCAGCCCCTGTTCCCAATGACATCAAGGCATCACCTCAGGCTGAATAAAGCCCAGCATCTCTTCTAGCAATCCATGTTCCCATCTGCCCAGAGAATGTCTGAACAGTGGAAGCACTCCTTGATTTTTGCACAGAAGGGATTCAACTTGGAAGAGATTGTTCAATGGTTTAATAAAAGAGCAGGATTTCCCTGGGTTTTTGAGGGAAGCAATTTCTGGCAGCGGTGGCCACACTTGATAATATTAGTTTGGCTGGGTTCCTCTTATTTCAAGTCAGCATTTGGATTTTATTGTTGGTTTTTCAATCATACTTAGCTTCTTTTTTTCCCCTCTGCTTTCACATGTTAAGCAATCCCTTAATAATCATTATTTTTCTTGAATGCAAGGTTAGTAAGTGGGTGTCAGGTTGTCAGTACTGGAAAACCAAGTCTTCTATCTCCAGAAGGGAGCTACCACAGATCAAATTTCTTCCAAAAGTCTCCTCACACAGATGTGTCTCAGAGGTGACCTGAGGGAGCAGGGAATACAGCAGCTTATTTTCCATGCTCATTCAAGTCCCTTCTCTTTTCCACTGGCTGGGAACCTCCTCCCTAAACACAGGCCACGTATCGTGACTGGAGAAGAGTTTGGCCTTGCTGCTTGGAGTATTTTTCCCTGTGATCTGAAAATAAAAGTGGCAAGGAGAGATCACTGGTGTTTGAAGGTGCTGTTTGTGCTCCAGAGAATGAGACAGGAGGGGCTCAAAGACAATCAATAAAAGCTATAACCGGGATTTCTGACAGAGTTCAGGCTGTAATGATATATTTGATCTGTGTGACACATCTTATATTTGATTTATCTGTGTCTGGTGAGGCGAGACATGAAGTATGCACTAGATCACTGCATATATGCAAAACACATAAATTTAAATACACCATTTCAAACAGAAGTAAAATAGAAAATTAATACTTTCTGCTTAGCTATGGAATGTACAACAAAAAGAAAAGGAAATATCTGTGTCTACTAGCGACTCCTTCATCAGCAGAAGCAGCTCATGACACCCCGAATGCTGGTACATCAGTCAAAAATGGTCACGACATCACAGCAATACTTCGAGGTGCTTTTACACTCATGAGTCCACACACTCCCAATATATAGTTGTGTTTTGTCCACCTCACACAGCCCTGGCTTATTTTTAACCCCTAAGCCAACTGTGGACTCATTTGTACCCCGGGTCATGCGCACGAGCCAAGCTCAGGGTCAGTCAGAACGTTTCGTGTTCACCTTTCTCGGCTTCCAAGTTATCGGCTCCTCTGAGGAACAGAGCCTTTCCTTGTTCCCATTCATTAAGCACACACATACATAGGAACTCTAAAGAAGTGTTACATGATGTTTTTAAAATAAACACTAATGCTTTTTCATATGTATTTTGGCTGGAAGTTATATTCTGTCTTCTCCTCCTCCTCCCCCCCCTCCAGTTTCTGCAGGGAACTGATACCACCCATGTAACGTTGTTCACCTCAGAGCCCAGCCAGCCTGCCTTCCAACAATATTTGACAGACATGAAGGGAAACCACATATCTTAATCTGAGTGGTGGTTGCTGGGCCACAGGGAGTCGTGATTCGAGCTCTGTTCCCCAGCAAATGGTGGTCTAAACTCAGTGTTGTTGGGAAAGGCATTATTCTGCCCTGTGATGGGGTTTCCACCACATCTCACTTTTTTTTTTTTTTTGATCCACAGTGACCTGCCCCTGTTCACAGTTAGTAAAAATGCATCCCTCCATCTGAGAGCTCTCTAATGCACATCCAGCCCTGACCAGAAGGAATGGCTTAGAGCTGACTTCTCCTTATGTTTCAAAAGCCTGCAATAATAAAACCAACGAAAAGGAAGCATGGAAAGACGTAGTAATGTACAAATCCTCTACTTCATTACCTTCCCACCGAGTGCTTCTGGAGCAGGCTAACACAAAGGCAAAGGGAAAAAAAAAAAAAGCCATAACCCCAAGCCTTTAAAAGTAATTGAAAACCCACACCCATTTCAACTTCCCACTGCATTACTGCCTTGCAATCAAGGCAACTTGTTGCTGAGACTTAATTGTTAATAACATACTAATGACCTGCAGGAAGAAAACAGATCTGGCATTAATGGCTATACTTTTAATGTGAATTTAAGTGCCCAAGTAGCACAGTCTCATCTTGTATTTCAGAAATTTAAGTGGGAAACTGTGCATTATGACTTAAAGGTTGACTTGGACCAGAGCATTTATTTATTTAAGAACTTTACTGCTCAGAGTTAACTCTGTGATTAGTGAAGACCAAATGTAACCCACTAATCAGGGACTGAAAGACTTCTGAAGGCAATTGATTCTGCTTGCAAGGAAATGTGCTCTTTATTAGAGATGATCTGTTAGAATGCAGAGAGGTAGCAAAGCAAATAAATGTATATAAACAGCAAAAAGAAACCTGCAAAATATACTCGAGACAGAGGCAACAAATAATCAGAAACCTGTGACTATGCAAGCATCCCACTGAGGAGATACTTAAAGGATTTAGCAGTGTACAGTGAAATGACTATTGCAGTACTAAATGCAATATTAACACTCTGTATAGCTCTGGTTGCAAGTGCAGTTTAGGAAGCCACAGTAGTCTGTTGTTTATCATTATGGTCTGATCACCTCAGATACTCTCATTTTGCTCTGTGGAATATCTGGGCACCCCTGATTCCTCCTCTTACCGTGTGTTCTCACATGTCTGAAATCAAATAACGTCTTCCAAGACAAAATCCACAAACTGGATATTTATTTTGGAAGAAGGGGTGTATTTTAATGCCAGCAGGATGACCATACCCAGTCAGTTTGACCCCCTGCACTTCAGCAGCCTTTGCCTGGTATTTTGCTTGGTAACCTCCAAAAGCATCTCTACTCCAGAAAGGGTTGTCTGGATGTTTTCCTGGACTGGCCTGTTAGTCTTTTCCATCAGTTTAATTTTGAAGAGTTCAAACTGGCGTGCTCCTTTTTAATTGCTGAATATTTTCTCTTAAAAGAGTGTAGTGCAATGCCTGATCCTTTCAGCAATCAGCAGGTACCTCTTGGTAGATTGCTGTTTTCTTGGGTCTGAGGCTACACACAAGAAAGCAGGATTCCAAAGAAGTGTCTTTAAAGGCAAATGGCAGCTTGTTTTCTTTATCTCTGCTATCAGACCTTATCAAAAGAGACCAGTTGCACTCTCTGTGAACCACCGTGCTATCTCTGGGGCTTGAAAACAGAAGGAAAGCAGGTTAAAAAATGAGGCTTGGCAATAAAATTCTAGGCCTAAATTGTTTGCTCCCTCTCCAGAGCAAACACAATCTTTTCTTTAGGAACTCTTCCAAAGGGAGCTTTATGTGATCTCACATATAGACAAATTAATTTTCCTTTCTCCTCCCCCCCCCCCAATTCCGTATTTGGTTTTTCTTCCACACGGAATCCACAAGCTCATTCCCTTTCCACAATCCTCCCTCGGGGCTTCCTCTGAGTCTGCAGAAACGGGGCTGGGGAACAACATCTCGATGCAAGTAAAGGCCTATTTCCCTGGGTGTTGCCCTTAACACACGTGCCAAGTGAAGTGACCAGCATGCACTCCTCCCGGCCCCTCTGGCTTTGCTCTGCCTCCTGCACCAGCCGTGGGATTGTTGGCTTGCTTTTGGAGTACCAAAAGGGGCTGGGAAGATTTACGGTTTGGGATGGAAACTGCAGGATTTGGCCATTCCTGCCAGGCAAAAATTGGCAGCCGACTTTGGGGGCTTTGGGGTGTTTCTTTGACTGTAGATGGTGGGGTTTGGCCCAAAGCTTTTTTACATTTCTATGATGAAATGCATCATCATTATCACCACCATTATTACTGATTATTATTTCTCTGCTGTTGGGTGGATTTCTGATATTTTTTTCCCTGCAGCAGCATGAAAGACCCCACCACCCACTTTTTTTTTTTTTGCATGGAGCACCAAACTAAAAAACAGAATAACGGTAAAGGATTACCTGAGAAATGCCAATTTGGGAGACAATAATCTCTTCTAGTATTTTAAATGTGGTTGTGCAAAACTGCTTGCTGAATCTCAGCACTGCGAGGGGAGTTTATATAAAGCTTAGTCAACCTGGTATTAAATTTAATGACCAGCAGCACTGGATGTTGTGTCACTGGCCATGTGTCACTCTCTGTACGTCACCTCTGCACAGACACGCTCTAGAAACCCTCAGACTGACCATTCACATCCTCCAAGATAAGAAACTTCAGGGGGAGAGAGGGCAGAAGGACCCTCAGCTAAGGCAGTCCCCCCAGAGGGTTTGCAGAGAGACACCCCAATCACCAGAGACAGCTCTGCAGAGACTTTCAAACAGAGGAGTTAAAAAAAGAAAGGGACTTTTTTTCCCTTCTTCTTCTTTTTTTTTTAGGTAAGAAAGTTTGCCCGGTCTCTTATGGAACATGGGAAAAAACCTCCTAATAACTAGACACAATGGCATAAAATTAGTAAGTCTGCCCAAGGTCACAGGCACAAAGTGAGCCAGGGGAGGTGTTCTATTAAGGCATTTGGAAAGGAAGATTTCAAACTGTTATTGGTTTTCTCTGTCGAGCGTATCACATTTAACCTCACCACAAGCTCACGGCAGTTCTCTCGTGTTTACTGTTATCTTGTGTTTACTGTTACAATTTTTAAAGGGATTTCTGAAGGATTTTAAAATATAGATATAAAAAATAAAATAGACATAAGAATACAGAAAAATGCACTACAGGGATCTAAAGCTGAGTAAAGCACCATTTATCTTCTAAATGCAACCAAAGCTAATAGTATCAATAACACTATAAAACATGCCCAAGTACATTTAACAGTATTGTTCATTTTTATAACCCATTACTTTTCAAATCAGTACAAAGTGAGTTAAGCTGAGCACGAGAGCTGCCAAATCTACCCACTCTGGGATCAGGAGGGGATGGAACTGCTTGGTGCAAGGCCAAAGCAAGTCCAAGTACATTTGTGACTTTTCAGTGATGAAAAATCACAGAAAGGTCAACAGAGCTGTGACAAATGAGCCTGACTTAAAATTGAGTTTACGTTTTAATATTTAGCCCGGAGAATGAAATGGCAGCTACAGCCAGGGGTATTTTGGACGGGACCTACACCCTCAGTGCATCTCTGACACTGAATTTATTTGCTTCACTGCTGCCCCACGCTACCTACAGATTGTCTTTGGCATGAAATTCCGAAACAAAATTATTAATGGTATGAAAATAACGATCCTCTTGAGCCAGTTTGCTTGTGTGGGTATTTCTGTAGGTGACAACCGGACACAGTCACTTCCCAGCTACACGAGGACCTCCTGGCTTTGAGGGCTCAATCTGCTGTGACACGAGGGGAAGGACAAAGGGAGACGGCGACAAGAAAGGCAAAAGGCTGAATTTCTGGGTGAGGAACATCTTGAAATTGGAGGCAAAGTTGTGTCTATGCTCAGATTTCCCTTGCTCTTGGGCCTAGGCTTACCTGTCCAAGATCTTCCCCACCCTCTTGCCCATGACATGAGGGCTTTGTTGTGCTCAGGTTCCCCTCCTAATCTGAGGAACCCAGCAGGAGGCAGCTGGCTTTGGCTCCTGTTACCTTTGTGCTCTCACCATTGTTTTGCTAGGGCAATCTAAAATGCAATTAAATACTATTTCCAATGTTTTGTTTTGGTTTTTCTTTTTCCTTAAGAAAACAAAGCACTTTCATCAAAACATTGCCAAGATTTTATAAGCAAACATGTATCATTTTCCAATATCAATCATTTCCCAAGGCAAAGGCAAGCTGAGTTATCTACTGCTATTATAGCAATAAACTGTGCTACTACTTCAAGGGCTTGGGGTAGGAGAAGCCATATATCAGGAGAAGTACATTAAAAAAAAACTTCAGGCACATTAAAAGAAACTTTATTGGTTTCCCTACAAACACAAACATATTTACTAGTCTGCACTCTGCTCAAGCCACTATTTACACAGCAACTCTGTAAGAGCAGCTTAACAGCCTGATGAGACAACATAATAAAGGCTTTGCCCTCCTCTGTGCCAAGGAAGGAATATTCCCTCTGTACTGCAATACATTGGATTTCTAGACACATTTCTGAAAAGAGGAAACTGTTCTCTTTGCTAAGGTGTTTGTCTCCATCACCCTTCAGCAGGAGCTGCTGGTGAGACTCCCTGCAGGAGCAGGGGACTGGTCTGGGTGAAAACGTGCCTGGTGTTATTTGACGGTGCTGAAAGAGCAAGTACAACAACACAGTTTCAGTTTTCAGCCCAGAACTCCGATGCAGCACTTCCAACTTCACCTCCCGTGGACCTCACTGGGAATTCCCAGCTCCCTCTCTCTTGCTGAAGTCAGTGACTACTCAGCAGACACAAGAATTGCTGTTCTCTGCTTCAAAAGCTCGCTGAAAAACTCTGCCCAGAAAGGCAGGTATCCCTCCAAAAACACTAACACTGTCCTTTGCAAAACTGCATCAGAAACCCCCCACCCAGCAAACCCCCAGGAGACACTCCCCCATTCCACTGGCTGTTAATATCTGAGCTTAGATTTTTGGGTTTATCTCACTTGTCCTGACTCAGGCCTCATCTCCAAGAGCAGCAGTTTGTAACATGGCTACTGGAAGAAAACCACATCCCTTCGTTTCTGTGGGTTGGGGGTTTTTATTCTCATTAGAACAAAATAAGCAAACCAGGGCACTTTTAAAAGCCTCAGGAGTGGAGCTGCAAGCACAGGAAAATGAATACTTGGGACAGAGTTGTCATTTTAATGCAATTCTGTACATATATAATGAGGGTAAAGGCTATCTTGACCTTAATCAATGTGATTATATCTATACATATAGTCTTTCTCTGATTCCCTTTAAAAACAACTCCTATTGAATTACAGCTTTCAGCATTATTTATCAACAGATTATTGTTTGTGGAAGAATGCTACCTTCCTGCTCCAACTATTCCAAGGCTGACTCATATCCTGGTAATTCATTAATACACAACATGACTCTAGTCCAGTGAAGTCATTTCTGCACTATACACATCATAAATCCTACAGCATCAACTGAAAATTGTATCTCAAATTCTCTCTCTAAACACTAATGGAACGTTTTGCTTGGCTTCCCACACACATCATCAAGGAGAGGGGGCCAGGCAGAGCTGTAAAAAGCAATCTGATAGCAGTATACTTTTATAGAGTTTAACAGTGCAAGAGCTACCATACTGAAAGAGACCCGAGGTCAAACTAATCTACTATCTTACTTCCAACAGTAGCCTGTGTCAGAAGCTTCATGGGAAAATAGAAGTGGAATAATCTGTCCCATCTGCCCTCCCCACGTTAGGTCTCATCCCATTAGAAATTGATTTAAAGCCTAGATTGTGGGGTTTAATATTCCTTCCAAAGAACTTTAACTTATGAAAACACTGTGCTGCAGAGGGGAGAGCTGGAGGTGGGGGCTGGGGGGGATGTATTTGTTTTCATGTTTCAGCAGACTTAATTGCTACAACCAACACGGCAGATACTATCACTTGGCAAACAAACTTGTACTGGCTAGAGCTGTTTTTACTTCGTGCCTGGGGCATTTATTGTTTCTGGGTATGATCCTGAAACCCTTTTTTTTTTTTTTTTTTTTCTCACAGAGGCAGCAAATGCACCACTATTCACAGTCTCACTGACACCAAGTGTAACAGAAAGGATTTTTAAAAGTATTCCTTTCATTGACAGCGTAACATGTTGCTTCCCAGCAGAGTATTTTTTTTAATCTGATGCGAGGAGCAATATGGTGCTTGTCAGAAGCAAGATATTTTTGCAAGGCTCAGTGGCACAGAATGCCTTAGAGAAAATCTGCATAGGGAGAGAACATCACCAGTGACAGGGAAATGATCCTGAATTTTCTATCTGTGAGCCAGTCTGGTTTCCACCAGCAGCTCCCAGTATCTCCTCCAGCACGCCACTGGTTGTCACTGGTTTCTGAGCTGTATTAACAACTGAACCAGCACTGCTGTTTATATACCAAGAGTCCACACAGTTAAACACCCTGGGCCAGACTCAGCTGGACTGAGTGAAAATCAGCCTCTGTCGAGTCAATGTATTTTACAAGTTACAGCACAGTCATCTGATCACAGAATCACAGAATATCCTGAGCTGGAAGGCACCCACAGGGATCATCCAGTCCAGCCCTTAGCCCTGCACGGGACCATCCCCAAGATGATCCTTTGGAAGATCCCCTGTGCCCCAGAGGATCATCCAAACCCTCCTGCAGCTCTGCCAGCCTTGGTGCTGTGCCCACTGCCCTGGGGAGCCTCTTCAGTGCCAACCACCCTCTGGGGGAAGAACCTTTTTCTAATATCCAACCTGACCCTGGCCTGACACAGCTCCAGCCATTCCCTGGGTCTTGTGGATGAGTGCATCAAGGCAAAATCACTCTCCTTCCTGGGTATCACACAAAGGAGTGTTGATAAGGGATGGTTTGAGCCTCCTCATCCCTCTCTCTCATTGATCACCCCCACACTGGCACTGACTCACCCTTCCTTTAGTGTGATAGCACTGCAACTCTGCTGGGTACAGAAGCCTTCTCCTTGATACAAATGAGAGCAAGATGAGTTCTCAGTATTTTCTCTGACTGCTGAAGACCTCAAAGTTACAGCAAATACACATGAAGACTCAGGCAAAACGTCCATGAGGGGACTTTTAAGTCCGCTTGCTCCTCACCCCAGACAGCACATGTGCTCTCTGGCATCTCCTTCCCTCACAAGGACACAGGCAGCAGCAGCCTCACGGCTTTCTAATGTTCTCCACCCTCTACAGTTCAGTCCTGACCATGAAGGTGACAACCTCAGCAAGAGATTTGCGTGGGTTAGGCTAAAAATGTATTTTAAATATTAAGACAAAACCCCACACCCAAGCATTAAAATTTCTG
Organism: Empidonax traillii; assembly: GCF_003031625.1. NCBI lineage: Eukaryota > Metazoa > Chordata > Aves > Passeriformes > Tyrannidae > Empidonax > Empidonax traillii. The sequence goes on along the minus strand of NW_020956002.1, from coordinate 249,151 downwards.
CTGGTGCCCATCTCCACATGGCTGTGAAGCTGCATTTTACTGCCCCTCCAGAAAGGAGAGGAAGGCTAAATAATGTTATTTTTTTTGAACATTTGCTTTCTTTTCTGTGTATTTAATGGAAGGAGAAAAGGGAAGCGAGGGGCTAGAACCAACAATGAAACTTTCCAACACTCTTCCCTGGAAGGTTGGCCAAACCATGATGCTGATGCATTGAATTTGGGGGGACCTGTTGTGTTTTAAACTGACTCATGTGAAAGCTCAGTTCTAGCACTGCCATGGATTAGCTGGAATCAGCTCTTTCCATTTTTTACTTTTTAATTTGGTTACCCTGTGTCAAAGGTGTCCAGTGTGATTCAGTGCTGCCAGTGGGGATGCACTGATTTATTCGGGATTAAACTGGTCCTATACATCCATATTTACCATCAATGGTTCCATACAGAAGAGCATAGTGAGATCTTTGTGGCTTAATCTTTATATGGGCTTCTTCAGGCCAAAAATAATTCCCACAAACACCTTCTATCTGTCCTTCCCTGTATGATTAACCCCTCATTTCATACCCATTTTCAAAATGGAGATACCATGCTGGGAAGATTCAAATCTTACCCTTGGAAGGCTAATAGGGCATTTTTCACACAAATAAATGAAAAGGTGGATGTTATGGCACTGTTTCAAGGCCAGGCCTGCAGGATCCCTGGATCACAGAGAGTTACTGTGTTTTTCAAGGTGCTGTGTTTCTTCCTCTCATTCTGGAATGAAATAAGGCTTCTCTTGACAATTCTGCATTGGGAGCCCTATGTAAAGCATCCCTCTACTAGTAGATCAATCATAAGAGTCAGCTAGGTCTAATCACCTCAAATTCACTGGAACTAAGGGCTATTTGGCAGTAAAAAATGGCCAGTCTCTCATTTAACAGTGTTATTTTAGGACTGAATGGATTACAGTTCTGTGGTGCAGCAGGTTAACACAGAAGGCCTGAGGCTGGGTTTGAATAATGTTCCAGATCACGAGTAAAAACCAGGTGTGGATGGCTAGAGATAATAAGTAATATCCTGTAACCTATCTCTTGTAATGAGAGAGAAAAACAACTCAAATCAGCTGTACTCGGAGTTCTGGACACCCTTCTAGCACTGAAAGGCAAAATGTGCCCACAGAAAATCACTGGAGGGAAAAATTCAATACCCATGAAGCGAGGGGGCAAATGCTGTTTGGGATTTCCTGCTCCACAGACACGCATCACTGAATTTCCTCTGGGCAGACACACCAGCAGTGCCTGTGTCAGTTCAAATGGTTGGTGAAAAGGCTGCTTCATGGCTGAACATGCTGTCTGTGAGCTCCTGCAATCACCAAGCCCCACTTAAGCCTTCTGTGGAAGCTGTGAGTGGACTAGAACGATGCAAATGCCTTGAACTGCCCCCCCTGCAAAAGTCTAAATTCCCCAGTGTAGAAGGATTTGTCTCTGTTTTGGACAGAGGTGGCGAGACGCAGAGGGTGAGCGTGGGTTGAGCAGACTAAAAGTATTATATGTTGATCACTGGATGTTCCCAACTAAAAGCACGCTTGTTTTTCCTCAAGGTAACACATCTTTCCATCTCTGCCACTCCCTGGAGAAATTTATGACAAATGTGCGTGCTGTCTCTCACTGTCTTGCTTTGCAAAAAGCAATTCCTGGAGCAGGAAGAGAAAATTATTTCTGATAGAATTTCACACATTTTTCTGGGTGCTTAATGAAGCTTGAACTTGAGTGGAGCAGAGAGGCTGCTTGTTGTTGATCTTTTTTCGAGATCACTGCACAACAAACAGAAACTGAATAAGCAATTAAGTTAACTGGCTTTAAAACTCATATTGGCTGAGGATTAAGGTAATTATGTCTGAGCTTACACACTTTCATTGCAGCTTCATTTCACTGCAGCGAGTCTCGCCTGTCTGCTTGTTGCTGATGTCATTCTAAAACCGATCTGAGTTGTTGTCCTTCTGTTAATTACCAAAAAGGTTACAAACACAAGTTCTCCTCGCTATAAATATAGCTATGTTATTTTTATTACATGTTCAAAGGAGAGGCAGACCTCTTTTGCTAAGTTTATACAAACAGATCCGACTATTTCTTCCTGTGTCCAAGGATTTACAATACCTTAGACTTAAGGGATCAATTAAAATAGAGCTGTGTTGTCATACGGTGATTTCACTGTCAAAGGAGGAAAAAGACCTATTTTTAAGTCTGGGTTAAAAAAGGGACTCTGGGAAAGCAGCATCAGTCTCCACAATATTACTGGCAGGCAGATTCTTCACCTTCTGGGTTAGAAATAAGTTTCCTTTTAAATGGCTGGAATGCAGGGGAGGGGAAAGGGAAGGGAACCCCCCACATTCTCCTTGTCTAACGAGGAGCCCCAGCGTGAGAACCACTCCCTAGCGGGAGTAATCTCTGATTGACAATGGTTTTCTTTGCAGCCAGGGCTAAAAATGGTTTGGCTGTAAACAGACAAATGCAGGACATTTTAAGGCCCTTTGCAAAAGCAAGGGCTGCTTACACAAGCACTCTGCGTGCAGGGTGGCACCAAGCAAGCAGAATTCCTGAAAAATCGGTGGGTTTTCATATGAGGGTATGAGCAACAACAGAAAAGAAAAAAAAAAAACAAACAACAAACCAACAACCTTGTAACAGGCAAATTCACAGAGGGCAGGTTCACAAAACCTGGAGGTTTATTCCCCAGGCATTCCCACGTGTGATTTTAGGCAAGCTGCTATATTTGGCTTCACCCTTCCTTCCTAAAAACCGAAAGAGGAATACTTTCCTCCTCACAGAGAGGATGAGTGTGTGTTAGGCACTTGGTATGATGGGGTGGGGGCTCTGCAAACAACCAGAACAAAGTCTGAGACTGATACAATTTCCCTGTAATCTCCAAGTCAGCTCTGAGGTCTACAATGAAAGGACATCCAGGAAATTAGGTGAGGTGGGACACATTCAGAATTTCACAGGGAATATGAAGGAGCTTTTTCACTGAAACATGTAAAATTGATTGAATTCAGCCTTGTGCTGAAGTTAATGATCATACAAATAAAGTTATGCAGCAACAGCTTACTTGTATTTTCCAACAGTTTGAAAAATGTTGCTAACATGAACTATATCTCTGTGGCTTTGCTCTTCACTGATTCCTTCCTGTAAATAATGTCCCAAGTCTTATCCAGGGGTTCTGTAGGTTGTAAAAGGGCAAGCTTACCAGCTGTTTCCATGGGCATTTTGCCCGAGGTTAGCAGAATCTGTTCCTTGCTGTTAATGATGAGCACATTTGGAGATGAACCTTCTATACACAAGGGAAACCACCTGAACTAAAGAGGACTCAGTCCCAAACAATGCACACTTCTACGGTCCCAAATGAGTATTTTGTAAACATGTTGATTAGTAACGGAAAGAAATATTTAAAAAAAAAAAATAAGGGAAAAGAGAAAACCAGAGGAGAAAGGCAACGCAGACAGAAAGACCATAAATATCAGAAACTCTATTATGAATCAAAACAACAGATGTAACATGAACAACAGCATCTTTCATAAACACAAATTAAGACTTTTCTATTTCGAGCACTGGAAAGGCCAATATGCCTAGAATAAATTTCCCTGAATCCCTCATTAACCATTCCATGGTCAGTGTTGACTGGCTGTTAAATAAAACCAAACCTGTGCGTGATTTATATCCCAGAAGAGTCACTAACCCCAAAACACGTTTTTCCATCAGACCTGTCATTAATAACCACAGCCACTTCCCCTAACTATACCCTTTTTGCAGCAGGAGAAGCAAAGTACAGGTGATCCACACATCAGTGATTTCTCGCTCTATATTCACTTTCCTTCTCTCTTTATTAGCACGGACTGCATGAGTCACCAATTATCACCTGAAGCACCGGGCAGGGACTAAATTATCGCAGTGCTCCCTCCACACAGCAGGCATCACACCACGGCTGCTGTAATCAGTCTCTGGGGCCCAAATACCTCAGGCTTCACACAGGAAATGACTTTGTCCTCCCCTGTAAAGAACCAGCGTTTCTGGGACTGGAAGAAACTTGTCCAGCCCCAAAATTCTCTGGGTTTGCACTAATCTGTTACAGCACCAGATAAGCTGCAGTTTACCAATCAGTCAAAGTATCATGTAGAGGCCAGAGGGAGGGCCTGCCCTTCCTCATGGACAATGGGAAAAGCAGGATGGCCAGACCATGCTTGTACTTCCACGTCTGATCACACGAGGGAGGGAAGAAGATCAGCCACTGCTTTGGTCCTGGCAGGGTATCTGTTGTTACCAGCGACTCACTCGCTCCGTAGCGCAGGCACAACAGGAAACAAAACCCACTAGAACAACATTTACAGAGCTGCTTCCAGATTGACATTATCATTGTAGAAACCTGATTATTTGCAGGGACCTTTCAAAGCCTATTACTGCTAACTTTTCTCTTGAGTTCTTCTCCGGTGTAAGTACAATTAGTTCAGTGGTGAAGCCTCTGACTGACACCACAGTGAGACCATGTCATGACACGAGAAATTCATGGGCCAGAAGGTATTTCTGACTCTCTCTAAGGGAGAGGGATATATCCCTCATGAAGGGAATGTTTCTTTTTAGCATTTTGTTCCTGTTTTTAGCAGTTAAGTCAAAACCTGACAACTTACCCATGTCTGACATGATCCCACAACATTATTACTGCCCAAACTGTGCTTCTCTCAGTTCTTCCCATCCTGTCCAGCTTGAGACCAACCTTTCCCTGACTCCTTTGTGTCTAATCCCACAGTCAGAGTGGAGAAGCATTCCCAGATGGTGGATGGAAGTACCAACAAAAAGCAATGGAAACATTTCTGAATGGCGGATGTATCTTCAGACCTTGGTTTCTCTTTTGTGGATGAACAAAGAAATTCTAAAATACTAACACTGCTTTGGACTTTTGCATGTTCAAAAACCCCTCCAAATAATCACGTATTAATAACATTTTAATTGAATATATCCTGCTTCCCCTTCTCTCTCTATTGATGCTCATCTTTATAGCCACTTCCAGGGCTCTTTTTTTTAAAGAGCTCAAATGCTTCAAGCATAATTTCTCCAAAGGTACATGGTTAGTACTTGGAAATAGTTGTGCACTTAATTAGTCAAGGAATAAATAACATCATATGACTTAGATAACAAATCATGACACATAGCAAAGAATATAAACCACACTTCATTTGAATTCCCACAAAACACCACCATTATCCCTCCACAAACAGTTTCTGTCAGGCAAAGGTGAGCTTACAAATGAGACTCTCTTTTTTCAGTTTAAACCTTGCAAGCGCTCTGTTCCACTCAGCTACTCTAAACAACTCTGGTCCAAGTAAGATAAGCCTCTGTCCCGTTAAGATCATAACAAATTAGAGGATTTGAACATCAGGCTCTTTGCCTGAGGCTGTTTCACTGTGCCACTTGGATTTTTACACTTCAACAGGACACTGGCATTCCTGCTATTAAAAACATGGAAACAAGACACTTCCAGTAATCTTCTAACCCCACCTCAGAAAATGAAAATTTTGTGGGTCTTTCCTAACCCTACTTCCTACGACAGCATGATTAAAACCTGTAGTACAAATTAATTAATTACAAAAAAAAAAAAATTAAATCTACTGGAAACAGCATCCTCATTAATGCAAAGAGTAAATTAAATGAAGCATTACCTTGGCAGGTCCTTTCATCTGTGAGCAGTTTATAGCCTTTCTGGCAGCTGCACTCAAAGCTGCCAACCGTGTTTCGGCAGAAATGGTCACAGCCACCGTTGTTCACCAAGCACTCATCGATATCTGCAAAGAATGAGCAGCAGAAGTTCAGCTCTCAACAGCAATTCAGGGCAGCAGTACAGGAATTTATTCACTCAGCTCCCCAAGAAGGCTGCTTTCCCTGTGAGGAACCAGGCTGGTCAGATGTGTCCCTTCCCAAACCCATCTCACGAGACAGCCAGGAGCTGAGTGGTTCAGGAGACACAGGTATTTCCCCCTCCCCGAGCTGAAACTCAACAAAGTTGAGGTATTTTGATGTTAAGGAGCATTCAGGGAAGCTCCTCTGCAGATGTAATGGGTCTGCCTGAGAGAAGACTTCAACCTGTGCAAGACGTGAGTCCTCTGCCTTGTGCAGGAACTATCAAAACCCAAGAACACAGGGGAAAAAACTGAAAAAATAACAAAGTAAAACACATTTGAATTCTGAAAAAATGCCTACATAAACAAATGTAAGGATGCATTTTTTTTTTTCAGAATTAGCATTAGATGCTAGTTTGTCCATTATTCAGTGACACAGAGTGACACACACTGTCCTGAACACCCATTTTCATGTGTCTTAACTTTTCTCACTTGGTGTAACAGAAGAGCAACTAACATGTCCAGTGTTGCTTCTCCAGTTGTTCTGAAGGCAGAGCACCTATTGCCTTTATTTGAAAACCACACACATATATATATATATATATAAAATATATATATTTCTGTATGTATGAAGGACAGTATCAATGGCTCTGACTTTACATAACAATTACAAAGTGCACTGATGAACTTGAAAAGACCTCTGGTCTGAATTTCATACTGGTGATTCTACTCCTCGCACCTTTTAACTTCTCCCAAAGGTGCTGAAGAACTGGAATGACCAGTCCCTTTTCCAACCCATAAAAGGTGGTGCAGCAAGTATATGAGAGGCCACAAAACATCATTTGAAATACAGAGCATCTTTCCATCCTCCCCCAATCATAAATCCTTGTTTATTTGAAAAAGAAAAAAAATTACTCTTTTTTCTATTTTTTTTTTTCCTCTCAAGAGAAGAACAGTGCCAAAAAACAGCTCTTTTTATGAATGCATACAGTGAAGAGGGAACAAGAGATCAAGCCTTGGCTGCCCAGTTCTGGAAGTGAAAACAAGATGTGAAGAGTGATGTTTCCTCTCAAAAAGCCTCATGCTGTAAGAGCTTTGAAATTTTCAGGTAACAGCTGGCCACCTAAAAAGCCAATCCTGCAGGGTGCAAATCTAGATGCCAGAAGATCCAATATGTGGAGGTGGAAATGTATGAAAACCAGCACGATGACGGTGAATGAAGGGCGTGTTTTAAAAATATTTTGAATTCAGAAGGACTCTTAGTGGAAGTCATTCATTAATTTTTGCAAACACATGATTACCAACATGGGAGAGTGGCATGGCTCTCATCACATCTCTGCCTGTAAAATATAAACTGCAGCAAGAGGAGTGAGGTGGTAAACCTAAAAATTCTAACAGCGAATTCAGAGAGGCAAATTCAGCCAACGTTTCTGAGGAGCACTTTGCTGCACACCCATTGACACAAATATGCTCAGGACTCAGATAAAGCAAGAACAATGTATGTTGTTATAAAGGTTTTTTCTTATGAGTTGCATTTGTGGCAAAGAGGAAATTTGCTCTGAGACCCTCTGAACTAATACTGCTGCTTATTACTTTTGTGTCTGGCTCTGCAGAGGAGAGGCTTTTGCACTCCATCCTGTTAAAAGAAGGAGTGTAAACTGTTGGCAGCAGCTGTGGGGATATCACACCCTGAGAGCTTTGCACGAGCCTGCCCAAATCTCTGTGTCTCAGGCAACAAAGTTCTTAAAGTGATCAGACATCAGGAGTCGTGTTTGTTGCCTGTGGTCCTCCACTTCTGGGGGTTTGGCCAGCCAAGAACAGACAACCCTGGGCTCTCAACCTGATATATCTGCAAAGAACACACTGAGAGTGTCTCTACATAATCCCCTGAGACTGGAGGAAGAAACCCATTTGTTTTCAGCTGTGATCACCTGCCCAGCTCCAGATCAGCAGTGAAAAAGCAGTGAAAGCAAGACTCTTTGGCCCAATTCTTGCAGGTTGCATTTCCACTTGTAGGAGTGATTCCTCCCAGCTCCAGTACGTGCAGCTTGGGACTGTCTTGAGGGTCTTATGATGGATTGCCCCAAAAGGTCCCATCCTTTTGCACAGCACAGGTGTGACCTAACCACAGTTTAAGCTTGCCCTGACAAAACTGTTGGACAAATGGAACTGTGAATTAAAATTACTAATATGTTATGCATCGCATACACACAGAGCAGTCATCCATCATGAAGAAGATATCTTTTACCCTGTGATAAGAACAACATGACCTTTGGGCTACTCTGCTGCCTGAGACTGCTTGAAGCAGAAATTACTTGCAGCCTGTCAAACATCATTCTGGAGTAATGATTGATGTTTTAAATGACGGCCCCTGCGTTTCGCACGTTAAATTCCAAATTCCAGCCTCGCTGACTTTCTTTCCAGGGTCTCTGAAGACCAGAAGGGCCAAAAATGAAACCCTGCTGGCACGAGAGGGTAGATTTTAGGCTGCTAATATAATTGTAATTTCACTGACAACGCAGCAGATCAGTTCTACACCAGCAATTCTACGGAGTAATTCAGAACCAGGACCTGGGTGAAACCTGGGAGAGTCCACAGGAAAAGAAAGTATTTATACATTTCTTCTGACTGGAAAACATGACGTGACCTTTTGAAACCAGCACCAGCAAAACAGAATAGAGGTCAAAACTGTTAGCTGCAAAAACATTCTAAATAACATAAACAGTGCCAATGTCTCTGCTTTCACTGTATTTCTTTCCACGACCATAGCGAGACTGACAAGGCATGTAAAAATTATTTCACTCCGTGGAGAGCAGTGCATGGCTGCATTTCACTTGGAAGAGAGCAGTATCATGTCTAACTGGTTCACAGGAACTGCACCACGTCTATATCCCCACTATTTTTCTTTCCACAGCTATAAATAATTCGTGTTATGAGCCATGTGAAAATAAATTATTCCACTGCGTGAGAAGGTGAGGCCCCATTTATCTTCACACTCACTGGTACCCAGCTTTGTCAAGTGCCTCTTTGAACTTCACAGAGAGCAAAGCATGTCTGCCTGTCCTGTAGGGAGAGAAAACACAGTGGAAACTCACTGTGGTATCTCTACTGACTCTGATATTATTTAGTCATCTATCCCCATTCTATAGTGGCACTGTAGAGGAGTCATAAACCTGGAGTCTCCCAACACAAAGGAGCCTGGAGGCTCCTTTTCAGCTGATGGTCCAGGCTGCAGAAGAATGGCTCCAACTTCCCACAGTTCTCCTCCCCTTTATCTTCAGGAATGCCAAAACACATAAAGAACTGTATTTCTCCACGGGGGCCGTACACAAAATGCCCCCATGATCCCTGATCAGACACTGTGTGGGTCATGTCAGAGTAGGAGCTTGGATGGGCTTTCATTTGGCAATGAAATCCCACAGGATTTCATCTGAAGTAAGTCAATATTGTTAAATGATACCTCACTCACAACAAGCTGTTGATCTGCTCCAAACACCAACCCGTGCAGGGAGCACAAATGCCTGTGCTCTTCTGGACAGGTAATTTCAGCAGAATGGAGGGGGCAATCAGTTCAGAAGGATGAAGGAGGAATGAACCAAACATTCCTGAAGTAACTGATGATCCTGAAGTTTTCTGAGGATCTCAAAACGCGAGGGAGGCAGCGGGATCGGCTTTAAATAGAACTTTTCAGCTTTAAATAAAGGCACAGAGACTCAGATGCTTCGTGATAAACTGCACAGTCACAATTTGAACTCGGGTTAACAGGCAGGCCATTATTTTTCTTTTCATGACCTTGGGAAGATTAATGGGAATGGCTGCTCCTTTTCCACTTACACCTTTCGAAGCTCTGCTCAGTGTAATTCATATTGGAAAGGACCTGGTTCTGATCAGGGTGCATTTCTGCACTTGTGTGTGCACATGAACTCCCAAAGGTCTGCCTTGCTGCACACAAGTAAGGGAACAAATTAAAAAACTAGGGATTTGGGGTGACTTGGAACTTTCACATAAGCTGCTTAAAAGTCAACTTGAAAGGGTCATCAATATGCAATCTTCACTCAGCTCCTGAACAATGATGGATATGGAGATTTCCAAAGGCGGAAGTGAGGATTCTCCTTTCAATGGCTGGACAAATATTTGAACTGATTGTGCCTGTCTAATCCTTTGCAGATTTAAAATGCTACCTAGCTCCAGGACAATCATAAACTCTCAGATCAGCCTGAAATAATTACAGAAGCTTCACAACCTTCTTGGTTTTAGTAATGACTAATAATGCTATTACCAGTACTCAGTAGACATTAATATAAATATATTTTCTGTTAGTTGCTCTTATTCCCTGATTTCACAATCTTCCTTTGCTTTTCTTTCCCTCTCTTATCTCATGCTTTTACAAATCACCACTATCCCCTAAACCTCCTAACTAGTGTTGCCCTGTTGACACAGATACTGGTTCCCTGATGCACACAGACCACAAAGTACTTCATAAAGCAGCCACAAAACTTTTTAAACCCCGTGTCAGGGGTGGGGAAATAGAGGAACAGGAAACCAAACTAACTCACCCACACTTGAATCCAAGCCCAGTGCACAGCTCAGCAGGCTCCCCTGGTGTTGCCAATCAGCACTGGCTTCTACCAAACACGTGTTGTCCCCACCTTCCAAATATTACAGAGCCCCCAGTGCTCAGACTGCAATTATTTTGATATTTGCCTGTCACTTTGCAATGAAACTTGAAAGGCATTAACTCAGGATTAATGTGAACTATCAGGCTACACTTGCAATACTCAAAATATTCCGTAGCACCTCAAACAATGCATGCCTTTAAGCCATATCTTACTGAGGTAGAAAGATAATTTCACATCCTCAGACTCACTGGATTCAGTGCCACTGTGAGAAAACCTAAATCAAAGCAGAACATAGGTTCTGCTGTTCCCTCCAGAAAACACCCAGCCAGCTGTTGTGGGGTTTATTTACCTGGAGTTAGTCCTGGTTCCAGTTTTAGAATGGCTTTATCCAGCAGTTTGGGCAGGGTGTAACACTTCTCTGCTTTCCTTCCTCTGTAGAATGGGGTATTGGTAATTATCACCTGATATTTTATGGACCAATACTTTAAAATGGCCTATGTTAACTGAACAAAGCATTATGGATCTAAGTAATTAGTAGTTTTAGACCAACTACCGTTGTTTTTAGCTCCTGATTTGGGCTTCTGAATGGTTTGATGCAGCAGCTGGTAGAGTTTCCCCCTGGAAGATTCTCGGAGTGTCTGCAGAACTGTTATGGCCACTTTCACTTCAGGAACCACAACTGCTGTCCCACCGCTCTCTCTCCCTGTGACTGCACAGCTCTTTGCCTCCAGCAGGCTCTGCATGTTCCAGGCAGGAATAATTCTATTTATGCAGTGTCTTCTGCTTGAGGATTTCAAAGGCCAGCAGCTTATTACCTTCCTCACGTTAAACTCACACAACATTTCTGCAGGAGAGGTACATTTAATTAACTCTTCTTTCACAAACCAGGGTAGTGTGTGACTTCCCTGCATCAGATAGCTGCAAAATGAAATAAGGCAGATATTGCAGCACCTCTAATTTGAGTTCTGAGCTTCAACAACATCCTCATTTTCCCTCCCACAGTGCTAATTAACTGTAATGTATGATAATCATTACTGAACTGCAGTTCCACTAAGTAGCAAATGAAGATTCTCTGTTTAATTAGCTTTATGGCTAGGTTGTGGGGCAAGGCATTTTCCTAATTAACAGGATTAAATCTAGACTGGGCAGACAGGAATGAGTGTAATTAAAATTTAATCTCCCTCATCCTGAAAACAGGCTGCCCACAAAACAGAGAGCTTTGTGTAAATGCTCTTAGAGCATGGAAAGGTTGGGGCAGGTTTCAACACATTTCCCTCATGTCACTTTCTCAATTTTCACCTGTTATCTTTGCAATTTCACGAAGAAACCTGTCTTCCAACACAGATGGTAATCTGTCACATATGGATTTAGGTGTCAGCTATTCTCCTCCAGGACATATCCACTCTGACATTATCCACCAACCAATCAATAAAAGAGTCTGCCAGGCTGCCAAGAGATCAATCACCTTGTAAAACAAACATTATGTCCTATTATTTTCTTATTACAGTTAATTAGATTTATAAAACACAAAAACCTCCGAAAGTGGAAAAACTTAAGAAAAGCTGTCAGAATAGGTTAGGCCCAGATTTCTCAGCTGTAAAAGGGAAGGGGATTTACTAAATCTAATGTGAAAAGAAAGGATTTTCATTTGAGATTTTTCTGCTGAACGCTGAATTCTTTTCTGAACCTGAAAACATGTTGGTGCAACGCTATGAACCCAAACAGTGCGAGCTGTCTGGGGCTGTGACACCAGAATGTGAAGTGGACTGGAGACATAAAGGAGCAGACTGATGGTCTTTTACTGTCTGGGCTGAGCTAAATGCTAAAACTATCCCTCCACCTCCATCCTCCCCTCCTCAAAAATAAAAAGAAAAAAATAAACGGCCATAGGAATCCCAGAAAATAAAACCAGTTTTTCTCCTGCTGTAACGTTTTAGCAATCAAAATGCTTTTTATAAAACACGGGAGAGGGAGAAATAAGTGTGCAGATCTGGGGGCTGTGGTTAAAATTGGTAAAGACTTGTGCAAACACCTTGGGCTGATTACTTATCTACCTTAATTACTCACACAGCCACTAGGACCATAATAGTTCTACGTGTATTTTATGCAGGAAGAGCTGAGGCACAAGAACTCTGTGGGTTGCTGAAGGTTACACACAATAACAACAGCAAAGGGGTTAATTCAGCGTGTCTTAAGGTATAAAACTCAAGGAACTGATATCCCTGGGCATTTTCTCTGTACTAGATCTCACTAAAAAAAAAAAAACAAGGCCTTGCCCTTTCTTTAATTTTGCTGTGTCATCTCAATGAAGAGCACAGGAGCAGTGAGCTGTGCACTGCTGGACCGAGAGACAAGAACCCCCAGAATTAATGCATTAACTCAATTTACTCCTAATTGTCTTCACTTCCCTTCTTGGAATTCTTACCTGTCCAGGGAAGGTATGTGCTTGTTTCCAAGGACCTCAGTTTGCCTTCTAAAAACGTGGCTTTTTTTTAAATGAAATGATATTTAAAAATTAAAATTGGTCTTGAGGACAGTTGTGGGTCCTGATGCTCCCTCTAAAGTGCCAGTGAAACTGTGCCAGCTTTCCTGGGATAAAGCTACTCCTGCTGAAAGGGGCAGTTGAAAACAATTAGCCCATGATAATTCAGATGCCTCATGGCTCTTAACGAATCAAAGAAATTCGGCTGCTGACCAAAAATTAACCCTCCAAAAACTTTCTGAAGGCACCGCTTCAACCAACCAGGGGTCTGCTCTGTACCAGGGACGGCAGAAACATCACTGAGAGCAGGCTCTAAACACACAAAAATCCTATAAAATCCGTATTTCGTGGTGAAAAAGGCAGAGATTAAAGAATGGCAAAATACTGTAAGTTTTGAAAGCTGGCAGCTTTGATTATGTGTGTAGTCAAGCCACATTCTGTGAGCCCCAAGTAACAGAAAGCACAGCACACTTTTCCAAAATACACTGGGGGGCTGTTGATCCTCAGGGGGCTTTATATTGTTGAATAAATGCAAGGTCTTTTCAACAACCGAAATGCAAAATATGACCCTCTGAAGCATTAATTTAAAGGATTTGGCATTTTCAAAGGGGAGGTTCACAAAGACAAATAACAACTGCAAGTTTCCAGGGAACAGGGATATTGCCTAGTCATGAAAAAAAACCCCCTAACTTAGTACACATGAATTTATTTTGTGGGGATGGATGGAACCCTTGGGAGGGACTGAAACTCAATGAGTTACATGGCAGCTGACCCAAGTCTGCAATTTTTTAATGGAAGATAATTTGTTATATTATATTTGTCTGTCACGAACAAGTCTGCAGCAGACAAATGAATCGCATGTCTTTAAGCCAAAAAAAAAAAAAAAACCCAAACCAAAACCAACCTAAAAGGCAATTCCCTCAAAAATAAGGAAGGGGCAATGAAAGTTTCACTCTCAAGTAGGATTCTGCTTTCCATGCTTTTTTTTTTTTTTTTGGTCTTCCATTTTTTAGTTCTTTCAACCATGCTGATATTGAAAATTTGCACTTATTTTCTTTTTTTTTTATAAATTGATTTTTTTTGTCACTGTGGCCTGGAACTTTTAAGTGCCTCTTAGAAAGTCTGAATCAAATGAATGCCTATAAATCAAAAATTCAGTCAACATCCCATCAGTGAGTTTTGCTCATTTTTCTGATCCCCTCACCAGGCTTCTGACCACTGGGAGTTTTCTACCTTCTCCTCCCCCAAGCCCCATTCATTCACTCATTTTCTGCTGGTCACCAGCATCTTTCCATCTCTCCAACATCTCCTCCACTACTCATGGTTTCACCCCCAGCTTGGCTGAGCCTTCTCCTCTGTCTGTACCCCCTTGAGTCAGACGCTTTATGGAGCACCAGCAACACTCAACTCCCTATTTCCTTTAAAAAAAAAGCGGAGGAAAAAATTTAGAAACCTAAATTCCCAGTCCTAGGAAGCCTTGAAACAGCTGTTTCCAGGGCAGCAGATGATTGTGGCTCCCTCACTGGACACGACACAGAGCTCTGTCCTGAGCTGCTGCAGCTGCCTGTTGGATGCTGCTCCTGTTTTCCTCACACTGGATGGATCTTGTATGTTCTTTTGTCTTGAGACCTGGATAAAATCAGTGTCACAGCATAAAATGACTGCAGCCTCAGCAATAAGGCTACTGCAGACAGGCCTTAATGTTCGTTAATCCATGTTTGATTAAAGAAGCAAAGATTAAAAACATTGAAGATGGTTTTGTAGCTACCTGGGAGCTCGTGCTCTGGGCCGGTTTTCTGGCCCTGTCCATCTCTACTAAAACAAACAGCTCTTCTGATAAACTGAACTTGACCCCTGCTCTTCCATCAGTAACTCAGTTTTCCCTCTCTCAGTCCTGATCTTATGAGGGCTTTTTTTTTTTTTTTTTTGGACAGAGATGGCCTCACATCTCGCTTAGAGTCCTATCAAACCAAAAATAACCCCAAAACTGCCTCTGTTATTTAATATTCCCTCTTGGCTTTAGCCTTTCCTTTGCCATTCCTACCAAATCAATTCCCTTTGTGTATTCTTTCATCAACTACAAGTCTACCAGTTATCTCTGCAGCATCCACAGGGTTCATTCCCATGCCAAAAAATTCCCTGTGGAAGCATTTAGTGAATCACACTAGAACTACAGGAGGTCTTCTCAGGGCTTTCCCAAAATGGTCACAAAGTGCTCTCAGAAAATCTTGCCAGTACTTAGGCACTGAACAGGACCACTGTTTTCATTACAAAATTCCTAATTTCCCTCTCATTTAATGCTGCTTTTGTTACCTTTTCCTTTGGTTAGGCAGCCACATCTATTATTTCACAGTGTTAAATCACTGCCTTTAGTTGCCTGTTTGGCACAAATGCCTCCATTTTCCTACTCATACGTGTTTTGTCAAAAAAAGAGGAGTATTTTTGCTGCTGCAAAATCTTCCCAGAAAATCTGTTGGTAGCTGTAAAGCAGCTGAGGAGATTCACACAAATCAGCCTTTACCAAGTAGGTTTCCTTTTACTTTGCTTCCTGAAAAAGAGAATGGGATCCCCAAACTCTTCAGCTATGCAGAAGCACTGGAAAATGGTCAGAACTTGTCTGTCAGAAAGCAATTTAAAGAAAGCTCAGCCATTTTAATTGAACGTTTAATCTGTGCATCATACATATACAGTAAATTACTGATTTTGCCCCTTATATTCATTTTTTCCTTGCTTTTAGGATAAAAGACAGACCTCAGCCACAAGTCTGTATTTGCTTTTCGCTCAGCATGGAGAGGGCAAAGGTATTTTTTTTTTTTTTTTGATTTTTTGATATATGGCTGCAGTGGCTTGTGATTTCATCTGATCTCTTTTCTGATAGCTCTTGGCTTACACGTACAGAGAAGCAAACTCAAATGGTGTTTATATTTGAACATGCACTTATTCCTAGTTACAAACACTGGGAGGGTAAGTTGTAGCTTGAGAGCAGAATCATGTAAGGAGTCTGATGGAAGCAGAAGTTGCTTATAATGAATTATGAAAACTAGATCTTGATTTGACTATTGGGAAGTTTACTCTTGGCTTAAGTTGATGAGAAGCAGGGAGAAAACCATCAGGGACAAAGAATGGCTCAGAATAAACCACTTCAGTAAACACTTAAGGGTTGTTAAAAGACAAAACATACTTTAATAACTAACTTCTACAGTTCTATCCCCTGACTCTGGACACTTGTGGACTGGCTTTGACAAACAGGCTATGGCCTGATGATGATAAAAAACCAGGGGAGTCCGATTCCTCTGGAGTAGAGTGTTTTTTCAGAGGGAGTGACACAGAAGGAAGAAGAAAACCAGAGAGGGGCTGAGATTTTGTCCTGCATTGACTTTCACATGTGAGTGGAGAACAGAAGCCTGTTTGCACCACTATATCAACACTTTTTCCTTATATTTTGTTTCTCTTAGTGAGCTCAAGAAGAGTCACTTCTTTTCTCACTGGTTAAGCCTCCGAAGGGAAGTGGGAAGGATAACCCAGTTCAGGGATATTTTCCAGGCAGGTGAAGTGGATACCCTGTAGGTTGGGATTAGGCTATTTCCATGTCCTTATGAGCCGGTTATTGGGATAAGATATGAGTTCAAAGGGCCCAGCTGCTCCACGTTATTTCCCAGTGCACATATCTTTAAGCTTGCACAAATAGCTCAGCCATATGATGCAAGACCTCTAATCCCATCAGGAATTAACAAAGGATGATGTGCTTATTTTTTTCCTTGGGCTCACCTATTCTTCTGACTATATCTAAACCACAGTTCACTGAGGGATTCCCGGGAGAAGCAAAAGGCCCAAAATCAAATATAATGCCCACTGAGAGCTGATGCAGAGGAGAGAGGACAAGACATTCTCGTTAGGTATCCACAGCAGGACAATATGGGGATCACAGGAAGAGCCACAGAAGGTGTGGTCTACACAAGGGACCTCTGTTTTAAAAATGACTTAGTGATTTTAAATGCCTTTTTTTTTTTTTACTGAGCCTCTTGACTTGAAATCCCACGAGCATTCACTTTTCTGAGAACTGAAAATTCATTCCATGTCCTTCCCTCTAAAAAGTCTGCAGTGTATCTGGCCTACCACCTAAAAACTTTGTACTACTCACAAGAATTGTGGTTAAGGTGGTCTGTCTGCTCAGGTCAGCTTCTTCAGAGAGGGTGTCTGTCAACTGTTTCCATTTGCAAAGTTTGGCAGGTTTTTTTTTGCAGCAGAGATACCAGAAATGTGAGTTAAAAGTCTGCTGAGAGTAACCCTGTACTTCCCTTCGTTACTTCTGAGAGACTCTGAGCAACACCCACCTAAATTATCATAAAGATGTGACACAGGAGGAGATGGTCATGGTGCAGTTATCCAGGGAAATGCAGCCAGAAGAAAAAGGGAGTAAGACAAGCAGGTTTCTGCCCTTTCTGGCTTTGCTCACTTGAGTTTATCCCTTCACACCATTTGCATGTGTGTTTTTTCCTCTTTTTTTTTTTTTCTTTTTTTTTGGAGAAAGCACTGGAAATGGCTTGTTGTGCCTCATAATGCCTGTGCTCCTCAAAAACCTTACATGCCTGATGTGGAGGGAGCTAAACTGACCTTTTCACATGTGTTAAAAAAAGACCTCTCGATGTTGCTAGAGAAAGGTGAGCTGGAAAAAAGATCTTTTTGTATGACATCTCACACAATACTTACAGTCACTAATGCCATGCAAAAGGTAGGGCAGGATACCTACTTTTTCGGTGAGGTCTCTTTATAGCTAAGGAAGAAAACTAGAACAGTGCCCAAACAAAACAAAAAATATAAAAGAAAGTTAATTCCCATGAAATAACTTGGGCCTGCCTTGCATTTTTACCACTGAGGTTTTACCTGCCTTGATGTAAATTTGACTGATGCATGTATTTTACAGAGGTTATCTTGGACAGGGATATATTTTACTGTCAGATTTTAACTCACATGTAAAAAAAAAAAAAAAAAGAGTCAGGTTGTTCAGGGATATTAATCAAAAAAACCCTGAGTGTATCATAGGTAATTACTCCCCACTGCAAAACACTGCATTTAGACAACCAGTAAAAAATTATATCACTCTGAGACTTATTTAATCAATCACAATCAAAGGAAGGTATTATCATCATTCTGGCAGGCCAATAGTTGATGTGCCAAATCAACAACTGCATCTTCCTAATAGCAGACAATAAAAATAACCTGTGCTCCTTTTTTGAAAAGAGAGGAAACATTGAATTAATCATGAATTGATTAAGACTGACAAGGTGCAATTCTAAAAGCTTTAGTCAATTTAATCCAATTTAGAGAAAAAAAAAAAAAAAACAACAAACCCTAAAACAAATTTTAAGTAATTTCGATTAATGGAATGATGGAGGAAATCATAACTGTTCACAGATACTCTGCAGCCAGGAAAAGGAGCCAAATTGGCCAGCTAAACTGCTCACTGTGAGCTTTTCACTCAGTGTTAGTGTGTTCTGAATTAAAAGAGAGGAAAGCCTTCAACATCTGAGTCATACTCTTGTACCAACCTGATGTCAAGCATTAATTTTGAACGTTTAAACATTTCATTTAATGAAACGTTTCAGTTCATATTTAACAAAAACGTGACACACTTTGCTTCATTAAAACTCATTCTGTAACAAACTCCTTCCTCGGAGAAACAACTCCATTTTCAAGATTTAATTCACTTTCAGGAGTTCTTTTTCTTTGTGTGTGTGTCCAAAACTAATTTAAAATGCATTTTTCTGCTGTAATAGGCTACAATTAAGAAAGATGAAAAAAAAAAAAAAGCTATCACTTCGTCAACCTAGCAGAGCCAATGCAAAATTTCCCTTTCATTTCAAATTAACTCAGATTCAGTTCTTTGACTGGTATTTTTCCTTAGTCCCTGTCTTCTTTCCTAGATTGCTGAATGATAAGGGAGTTAACAGGAGTAACAGAGCCGAGTTACAGGCCTTGGATTCAACACTCAGGCATTCCTGATGCTCCCACTGCAGCACAGGCGAGTATTTGAGCACATAAGTGCCACATTTCTTCGCTGCCTCTGAATGCTGAAGGCTGGGGGGCTGTTTCAGGGATGTGCAGAGCACATTGCTGGGTCACCATGACAATGAGACAGCAGGAAGGAGAAATGTTTGCCATCCAGCCACATAACCCCAGCATAACACTGCTCTAGTTAAACAATATGCCAGAGGGCTAAGAAGGGCTTTTCTCAGTTGTTGCACGGTAAACAAAATGCACCATCTCTGGGTGGAGGTGGGAAAGGGAACTTTCTGCCGCCTTTAAATACACGCCTGTGGGATCACCTGGGCTTGGCAAAGACCTGTTTGGGCACGTGGATTAATCCTGTTGCAGGTTATAACCTCATGCTGCTGCTAAACCCACCGACATTCTGTCCCAGACTTCCCAAAAATCCCGCTGTCAAGTCCCTTCCCCTTAAGGGTGGATTGTCACGGGACGCAAACGAAACGATGAAATGATGCAAACCACAAAGTCAGCTGAACAAAATAACACCCATCCTGCTACTGCAAAGCACCAAAGGGACATTGCAAAGCTGGGCAGCGCTTCATGGGTGTTCATGGAAAAGTCATATTTGGCAGGTGGCTTTTGCCCCACCACCCTCAGAAAACCAGTTATGCTTCTCTTCCCCTGCTCAAAGATTTTATTTGCTCTGCTGTTTGACTCGAGGAGTTCAGCAGGTGCTGCACCCTGCACAGAGCCTCTGTGTCCCTGTGTGCAGTGCTGGGAAGCTGCATTATTCTGGCCACAGGAGTGCCCTGGGGGTACAGTTTCTGTTTTAAGTCCCGAGGCAGAAATGCAGCACATCAGACACAGGGCCCTACATTTTACACCGTGCTGTGGAAGCTTGTGGCCCTTCCTCTTGCTCTAATTCACTTAGAGAACTCCAAGAGTCCCTGTCTCTCTCCAGACATCATGTTTTGACATCATTCCCTGCCCTTCTTTGCTGTAAGTCCTGGGAGAAGAATGCTTGCCTCCCATCCTTCTGTAGCTGCCCTTTATTATTTGATTCAGTTTATCAGATGGATTTAAACAACCCTCAGAATTCTCTGCTAAGTCTAACCTAGTCTGACTTCACTCCTCTTGAACCCCACAAGTTTGTTTGTTTGTTTTTTTTTTCCAAATAAACCTCCTGCTTTACCAGCTACTTAAGTTGTATTTAATAGAACTGAAATGCTGGGCTGATGAATCTTCTCACTGAGGGCAGATTTCAGCTGGATCCATGGAAAGGGCTCTCAGCAGGAAGGATGCACAGAAACCAACAAACAAGGGGGGGTTTGGGAACCACAGAACCCCTGATATTGCACAACACAGGGGATGTTAAAAAGTGGGGAGGAGGCAATGAGCATCAGGCACCCTGGGCTACTGTGCCTTTTAATCCTCTGGCTCCCTTTCTGGCTGAATTAGCTGAATTCTGTGGGATAACTCGGGAGGCATTTAAGGAAATGAACGACACTGTTTTGCCCTGCAGTACCACAATAATGGAGAGCATCAAATGAACTGAGCATCAAGCTGGGATCACCCAGTTACAATGGCAGGAGAAATTAAATAGCGTTAATTAGAGGGAGAATATGGAACTCTTGCTGCCTGGAATGTCTCTTCTCTTAGCTGTCAAAAGCCTCCATGGCTGGGCTTATTAAAAGCCAAGTTGACAGGAAAGCTGAGGGGAATAAAGGAGCATTCTCCATTGTGTGCCAAGCCAGCTGAGGGAAGACTTGAGGTCCAGACTGACTTTTAAAGAACAGCAAAAGGTTAATGAACTTTTATCCCAGCCACCATTTATACATCTGAAGGTCCCTCTTAACCAGACCACAGACAATTTTGCTCTTATTTCACTACGAGATCAGGGAATTAATATATGAAAGGGAGAAACAGTCAGAGATAAAAAAGATTTTTTTTTTTTCAGTTTCCAGAAACCAAAGAAACCTTCTGTGACAGTAGTTTTCCTACTGGCTGTGCAGATGCCTGTTCATATTCCATGTTAAAACCATATCCACCACAAATTTGCCCCCTGTTTTATTGACATCTGATATAAGCCAGACTGTAATCTGCATTAACAAAAGGAGTTTGATTCCCTGAGGTGCAATGAATCCTCGTTTCCCACTGAGCCTGTGGAAGAGTTCAGCATCCAAACCCACTGAAGGTAGTTCCTTGTATTGCTTGGAAGTTGCATTCCTGCACCTTCCACCCTCTGATAAATTGGGAAAGGGCCAGGAGAAATACCAGAATTTTAAATTCATGCCAGCTTTTCTGACAGAACTATAGAATGGGAAATATGAGATTTGCAAACAAAGTATAGCACAATTAGTTACATTTAATAGGGTTTATTTGCCACCTTTTGGCAATCAAGCATGTTTGCATTTACTCTTTTTTAAGAACTCGTCTTTCCTTTTTTTTTCACTGTCTACTTGCCTTTTTTCTATACTAAACAATGAATGTAATCCCAAACTACTAAACAAAAATCTGTGGGCATTTTGGACAGTAATTTTTTTCCCCATTACATGCCTATACAATGCCTAAGCCAGATTAGTCCTGACTTTTGAACAGAACCATCTAGAAATTTTTGTTATTTAGAAAAATAGTATTTTTATTTATTTCATATTTTTTAATATTATTTTAACTGATTCCCTTGTAAAAAATAAGGAGGAAAAGTGCCAACAGATTAATAAATTACACAATGTCCACCCTGCAGTGCTCAAAGGTTCAAATGTTTCTCTGAGTCTCTGAATCTCAGCAACTCCACAATGTAAAATGTCTTAAGAGAGGAAAATGCCAAAACTGACTAAAAAATCACAAACTTTCCAATGAAAACATTATTTTTGATCAACCTTATTTGCTAAATTAAACCTAAACATATTAATCATTTTTGCTCAAGCCACAAGTGCATTTTGCAGTTAATATATCAATTTTCCCTCCAGTTCCTCTCAGCTTTATTTACATGCCCTGTAACTCTACCTTCCAGGAAAGCAGAATCTTAGCCCAGGAATCTCACATTAGATAAATGTGATTAATTACAAATAAATTAAATTTGAAACATATATTTTACCTTTTTATGGGGAAGAGTACTTCCTAAAATGCCAATAAAGGTTAAAAAGAAATGGCTTGGTTGGTTAATTAAACCATGTAAGTTATTTTCTGGTTTCTGCTTATTTGAGGGAACTAAAGAAGAATCTGCAGCATTATAATTCTGTTTCTTATATTCTTTACTCATAAGAACAGAGGAAAAGCAAAAAGTGAAAGAGCTTGGAGCTAAAGTATTTGGTTGGAGGATCAGCTGAATATTTCATTTTGTGTAGAGGACTAACTCATCATCATGGCCAGGCTTCACGAACGAAGATTTGAGAGAGGACTAACTACTGACTTGATTTTTACATAAATATTGTTCCATGTTAGTTCTCCGGCCAAGTGTCTAAATTTAGAATTAATCTTTGTTTTTCCATAACACAGTTTCAATAATAAACATTATGATCAAGCCTAGGTGTATGTTACATTATTAAAATCCCTCCTTTTTAAGCACTTGGTGGAATCACTGTTACTGTTCTGCTGGTAAAAATGAAGATTTATTTTTATGTGGCTTGAACTCAGATGACTGGGTTTTGATGTGAGCTCACCCTTAACTATTAACATTGTGTGCAATGGCAGCTTAAATGTTTTATTTTCAAATAAACAGGCAAAATGGACTGTTATTTCTATAAATACTAACAGGATCATGCCCAAGCACTGGGATTTTTCAGCCTGGAGCAAGAGGAAACCACACATTTTCTGTTTATTTTTGTGGGGTTTACTATTTTAAGTAACATCAAGCCCTGGACTGAAGGTATTCTGACATTTCTGGGTATTTTGAAGGAAAAAAGAGCCATAATAATTCCTTAGCAAGTTAGGTCAGCTTATGCCAAGTCACTGAGTGATCAAAAGCGTTCTCTGTGACAAATATACATGCAACGTCCTCCTGGGTGTCCATCACCGAGTCCTTTGCAAGGAAGCTCAAAAGGAAGATGGGACAATGGTTGATGGCCCTATCAACATGTATCCAAATCTACACACATGCCACTAAGTGTGATTTTGGAGGGATATTTGAGGACTGTCCCTGTCTCCTTAACCAAGGACAGATGCTGACCAGTGATATCAGATGCTCTGCTCTGTCCCTTCTTCCCCTGACCTTGGTCTTAACACACCCTCAAAGGACCAGAAACACCAAGGGTCTCGTGCTGCCTTTGGAACAGTAAAAACCTGAGCACCAGCCATGTGGTTTAGACCCCTGCATTTGCAAAGGTTATTTTGGTTTTCCTTTGCTGCTACTTGTGTTTTGAAGGTGCAGAAATGGAGAAGTGTCTGGGTTTTTTCCCCGCCTTTCCCTTGGTAATAACCAGCTGATTATGTTAGTGATAACCAGCTGATAATCTGCAGGTTACAAAGTACTGGTTGAGTATCTTAACTTGCTTTTTCAGCAGACACATTCAGACACCTCTGGATGACTGCAGTTTTACAAGAATATCCTTTGAAACTAAAGGCTTTTCGCAGCCCAGAGTTGCTCCTCTTGACCTCTCTGCATCTCATTTCTTTGCAGCAATAAAACCTTCTAATACACAGAAATTTATAGGACCCAAATCACAGAATATTTGGAGCTAGGAGGGACACACGGAAAAATCCCGGGGGCGAGAAAATGAATGAACTCGACTGCGATTCCCCACGCCAGCGTTGCCTTAACTTGAAAGTATCGATCAAATAACTTGATATTTACATCTTCCACTGGAAGCACTGAAGGCAAATGATGCATTGCAAAGCAAACAGAGGCTGACCTTTGCACGTTTTCCCATCAGGCTGCAGGGTAAATCCAACTGGGCAACTGCACCGAACCCCCGTCGCCGTGTCCTTGCACGTCCGATCGCAGCCTCCGTTGTTGACAGCGCATGTTTCTGCAGAAGGAGAGAGAAAAGGGAGAGAGGGAGAGGGAGAGAGGGAGTGTAATGAGATGTTCTGGGGGAGGGGAGAGGCACTGGCTCTCGGGGATGTTACAGTATTACGGCATCTTTGGGGTGTTACGGTGTGTGTAAGCAACGCGAGTTTTAAGCAAGGCAGCCCAAGCGAGCTCGCGAGGTCGTCAGGGCCCACGGACTGGTCTGGACTGGGAAATCATTTCCACAAGTTCGTGATCTCTTTCTCCTCCCAGCAGGTTTTCCTTATTATATTTATTTACTTTTCGACCGCCTTAGACAACAGGACGGGTTGTTACGTAGGAAACAAGTTTAAAAACTATGAAAAAAAAGTGATTGCCTCTAAAAGCAGGAGCAAACCTTCTACCTGCTTTGTATCAGTCAATGTCTAGCTGAGGCATTTCAGGCTTCACTTTTAAATGATGTCGTAGGCACAATGAACTCTAAAAACAGTAGAGAGCAAAGCAGCGCGCTAGACTTGGAACTGAGAATTGAAAATCCTTAGTTAAGAAAGAGTTAATGGAAAATGAACTACATATATCACTTTGACAAGAATCTACATGCCCAATCTGTTCTTACTGAACTACAAGCAAAAGGCATCTGGGTTTTGTCCACTTAAAGCTTTTTGCAAATTGAAAGGAGTTTGGAGTGGGTGGGAGGGCATAATTGAGGTCACTGAACCCATTCCAAGCTGTGTCATTGAAATTTCCCAGTGCTTGTAGTATGTAGAAGGGTGGCTGGGCAAACACAGGCAAGAGAAAGTTGCAATACTTCTGAGCTTTTACTACAGTGGGCAGTGACTGTGAGGTACCACTACATTAAAAAAAAAAAAAAAAAAAAAAAAATCTTCAACTTCGTCAGGAAAAAAGCAAAACCCCTCCCCTCATTGCCATTATTTCCACTCATGTATGCACATGCACACACATTACACATGCACAGGCTCACACATCACACTCACAGACACATCCATAAAATAGATAAAAGGCAAGTGAAATGATTAACTTTGCTTTGATCCACAGAATGGAGTGGCTGTAAGGATGCCAATTTAGCACGTCAGTTTGAACTGGGCATTTATCTGAAAAGTATTTACTTCAGAGAGCAAGTCCTTTTAATAGTATCTTTTTCAGTTGCTCTGGCTTTGATTAAATTAAAATACCCCACTGCCCCCCAAGATTTCCATTATTCTGCTCAGCTCACCTCCTTCCCTAAAGAGGCTTTGTCATTACTTACTCAGATTTACAGACTCCAATTGCTGAATATTCACAGCCTGTGTCACAATTGTACCCTGTGGACAGGGTCTGACAATAAGCTATAGGATATGCTAATTGGGAATTGCCTTAGAACAGTACATTGATCAAAAATTATTTACACAGAACAGGCTTTATCTTTCAATTGACTAGTACTAAAAGATTTTTTTTTTTTTTTTATTTTAAAGCAGCCTCTGCTTTGTCCTCGAGGTGAACTTAGACTGGCCCTTTGGAGGGACTTCACTGCTTTAAAATAGGGAGGAAAAAAAAAGTGTAACTGGTTTCTTTTTGGGGTTTTTGGTTTGGTTTTTGTTTTTTTTTGTTTTTTTTTTTGTTTTTTTTTTTTTTTTTTTTTTTTTTTTTTTTTTTTTTTTTTTTTTTTTTTTTTTTTTTTTTTTTTTTTTTTTTTTTTTTTTTTTTTTTTTTTTTTTTTTTTTTTTTTTTTTTGTTTTTTTTTTTTGCACTGGCACAGGCCTTTACATCAGTTGTGGAATGAGCTCCTGGCACTCAGGAAAAAACCCAAAAACAAGGGGTTGCATTACCAGCACGGGACAGAACTCTTGAGTCCAGACAGATTCACATGTGCTCCTCTGGATGGATTTTAGATTTTTTTTGCCATTTTTGCTATGTAATAACACTAATTAGAAAGGGCAATCAGTACACAAATAGATTTGCATATAACTGCCATAAGGCACAGCTAACCAGTGCATCGACGTGTTTTTCTGGGAATGGAGCTGAGGCTGCAATTCCTTATTTTCAGGCGGAGTTCTTGCTCACCTCAAGTACAGTTTTTGCAGGACCTGAACCAAACTGTTTAAGTAATACAGTTCTGATTTTCATTTACTCCTCTGGGAAGGACTATTTCATAGACTTAAGAGGTAAAAACTACTGCTGGAAGAATTCTTCTGCTGGCATTTCCACTTGTCTGTGTGTGTGCACGTGCAGGCCAACACATCAGATCATTTTATCTTCCAGAGAAGGGAAAACCTTTCAGGTGATTTAAAAATTTTTTACAGTTTAAGGGCAGGATGATTTGCCAGGAGTAAAGAGTTAAGGTTAAAAGCCAGGGAAAGGCACTGGAGATTAGGTTTGGCGTGGCACTGCAAAGAGCAGTAAATCTTATGTTAGCAGATTAACTCTGGCACATGAAGTCTCCTTTATTGTAGTTCATCAGCACAAGATGAACATAAGCAGTAATATTTCTGCTTTCTGGATGACATCCAGTGAAAATGAATAGACACAACAATTTTTTTTTCTTTTTTTTTTTTTTTTCCCATGGCATGGATGACTGGATCTATAGGGTAAGGGTCACTCAGTGAACAAGAGTTATTTCTACATATAAATAGAAGGAATCAAGCCAGCTTTTCTTATTTTCACACAGATTTAGTAAAACAAACCGAAAGGGATAAATACCCTTCAACTTTCCTAGTGACTCTGACTTTCATACATGACAAACTCTTTAGCAGGATGGAGACCCAAGTGAGCAGGAGGACATGTGACAGTACCTCTAACATTCTGGATTATTGGAGAGATGTATTGATGAAATTCTTTAAACTCAAGGTCGTGAGAAAACATTGGGAAAAGAAAGCAAACATGAATAGCAGAATGTGGGAAAGAGGTCCTGGGAGCCACATCAAAGAGAAGAGCTGAGGCCAATACGCAGCACAAACCCAAGTGCATGACCACCTTGTGCTCCTGGTGGCAAGGACTTTCAGCTCACTCTTCTTCACCTCAGCGCTACCAAACTTTATATTTGAAAAGCAAATACAACTTTCAGGCCTCGAACGAAGAGCAGATGCAAATTACTTATTTTCATTTTATCGCACCGGGGAAGGGAAAAAAAAAGGGATGTTAAAAATTGCATCAGGTCTTCATGGTGATATTGATCCTACAACCTCAGCATTTTAGCATTTTTTGTTTGTTTGTTTGTTTTAAACTTTTTCACACATTTCTGGCTTTTTCTTTTTTTCTTTTTGTTCTGAGGAGGGAGCAGAAAAAGAACAGGAAGACACAAGTAAAGCAGTGTCACAGAACTGACATTTAGGTTCCTTCTGAATTACAATAAAGCTCATAATTTGAAACAATTAGACTTTGCTGTTAATTAAAAGTGATGTTTGTAGCCCCATCTACATCCTTATTGAATTCCTACCAGAAAAAGAACAGGACATCTATTTACATAAGGCAGTCTGGGAGAAATTACATTGTGTTTTTCCAGTGTAAGCCCTTAATTCTGAAACAATCTGCTCAATGGATCCATGGACTAAAATCATTTACCAATATATTTTACCTGTGGTTTACTCCATTAGAATATTTACTGCTCTAACAATTATATCTATCTATATATATATATAGGAAAAAAACAGTTAACTATGGGATATTGCAATGTGGGATATGGTTTGAGAAAATTTCTGAAAAACTGATTTTCAGCTTCTTTTATGAAACAAGTAAACATGATCATTTAAAATATAAGCTTCTAATTTAATCTTTTTGTTTGTTTGTTTGTTTGGAGTAGCCAATTATTTAATAAAATAAATGTCTGTGACTTCAATTTATCTCATGAACAAAAGAACATGATGTGATTTTAAGGGTATTGGTCAAAATCAGGCAAATCTGTCCTACTCAATTTTGGTTCAATCTGAACTAAGATCCAAACCAATTTTACAGGAGATTTTACAGGTGCAAAGCAGAACAAAATTACACAGGTCTGTGAGACTGGACAAGGTAAACACCTGACCTTTTCTGTTACCCAGCATGGCAAATTGAAGTCAACAGGATGCAGAAAACCCTATTTGCTTTCTAATTCTTGATCATAACACAATGACTGGGAAGAGCAGATAACAACAACAACAACTTCCACCTCCTGAATCAGAGAGGAAGGCTGGACTGAGCTCCTGCCCTAAGGCAGAGGAAAAAGGATTTTTTTGCAGCAACAGGTAGGCTGCAAATAAAAGAGATGGCAGCCCCCCAAAACAAAGAATATTCTCTAAGTTTGCCAGATTTCTGTAAAAGGCTGACACGGTGAGCAGTAAGTACAGCTGAAAGGAAGATGTGGAAGTGGAAAAATGCTTTTTTTCCCCCCTGCTTAGTTCCCATGATTGCCCAAGTGATAACACTGACCATGGGGCAAGTCAAAGCAAACCAGCCATTCAAACTGCCTTTATTTGGAATTCATTTGCAGTAGCCTAAAGCTCCCAGGGGTCAGCTGGTTGGGCTTTGCTCCCAAAATCTGTGCCATCCTGGAGAAGCTTATTCTGAGTCAATTTTAACACCGGCCAAAGAGGAATTCCTGATGGAGGAGCCTGAATTCAGAGGTGACATCAGGTGCTATCAAAGCAATTCACAGTCCAAGCAAAGTTATGAGTAACAGTACTCTGAGTGTAACCATTATCTCCTCCTGCACCTGGTCCCAATTTTGCACATGAACACAGTATGTTCTGTGTTAAATTCAGGGGTCAGACACATCAATCTTGATGTAACTGAAGGCCAAACGTTGCAAGAGGAGTATCAGCTTTAGAGCACTCACTGTTTCAGCCAGCGAAAGCACGAGGTGCAGGGGGTTACCTCAGACCCAAAGAGGGGGGGAAATTACTCTGAGGTAATGCTGCCTGGAAACTGGAGTGGCAGGAAGGGTTTCTCAGCAGCTGTGCTGTACCTAAAGCTGTTGTAAAAGTGCTACTGGGTCTGAACCAAGGGGTGACCTGTTCACCTGTGCTAAGCACAGAAAAATGAGTTCATTTCTGTGCATCGATTTCGCAGCGAAACGCAAACTTTGAACAAGTGAGGAAAGGTTAAGGATGTCTGTTAAAGAAAGCCAAATGTACAGCTTTGGGAGTTTTGAGAAGGTCTACTCTGAAACCATGAATTGCCATTGCCCGTAATGATTCTTTGCATCACTGCAGCATTTTAGGGCCCTCATAAGGACCAACACCAGGATTCCACTGGGTTTTCACAGTACCCTCCTCCTCTTAACTTTTAAATTGTACAGAGAATCACACAGAAACAATTTTAACCACCAGTGGCATCACTGCTGTGTGCAGGTGAACTGCAGGACTGGATAAAAGTCCTACAGGACTGGATAAAAGTCCTAAGTGAATAAAAAACCCCACACTCTGGAGCCCCCTCAGACTCTGACCAAAAATACACAAATTCCGAACGCCTGAGACTCAGAAGAGATTAAAGCTCAATTCAGGCAATTTACAAAAAAATAAAAAAAATTAAAAAAATTCAAGTTGAGCTTGCCTTGAAGTAAGAGGGATTATTCAGTATGAGGGAGAAAGCCATGAGATAGAACACATGGTAAGGTTGCTGCTGCCATCCATAAAGAGAATTTTACTGCAAGTGGCAGTACATGCTCTACGTGCCACGGGATGAGGGAACGAGGAGGGACCCAAAGGACAAACAGGCACAAGAAGGAACTAAACACACAACTGAAATATTTCAATTTTCAGTTAAGGGAGAACTATGCCATTCTCATGCAAATTCTGCTCTGTGATGCTGAAAGGAGGGGAGAAAGAGCATTCACGGGGAGCATAATGAAAGAAACAAATAGCTGTGAACAGATGAAGGAGCAACTGAAAGAGCTTCATACGCAGGGAATGAGAAAGGTGAGACAGAAAGGGTAACTTGCAGGATGTGGAATTCTTCCCCTTAGTTATGCTTGTCTCCTCATTTCCTTGCAATTTCATGATTGGTAGAATTTTATTTGCATGAGAATAGGATGAGAATTCTGCACTGCCACACAGGGAACGTGTGAAGATCGATTCCTCTTCTTCAGGGGACGCGACATATTTAGGGAACATCACTTGATAAGGTTTGGATCAGGTGTTTTGTAAGCACCCTGTGAGTCCAGTCTGGCCCCTTAAAATTAGCACTAGGAGCTGTGGTGTGTTTTCCACACGGAGGAGCTGCATTTAAGACAAACTGAAATACTCTGAGCATTGCCAAGGAGCATTATCTCCTGACCTTGGACAAATCCTTTCATTTAAAATGGAAAAGCGAAACAATGGAAGGTATTGCCAGGAATTCTGGATAAGGTCAGAGTCTTTATCATCAGCAAAGAAATGGAGAAAAGGGATTTTTACAGGAAATAGCACACCATTCACAATCTCAGTGAATAAAAGTGACGATAACTCGAGATGAAAGGACCTGCCCTTGGGAGAGAGAGAATGCATGAATGACCTCAGGGATTCCTTCCCCCTGTTTGCTATGATTTCATACAGCAAAGTAGAGCTGACAGGAGGAGTTAAAGAGAGGTCTTGGTTTCACAAGCCAGTAACTGAGTCAGGGAGCCTCCCAGCAATATGCCTGTTAGTTATATGTTTTAAATTCTTTATTGATTAAAGCACAACGGGGTTTGTGGTGCACACAGAGCCACACGCTTGGTTTGCTGTCAGTGAGCAGTTCTAAGTCGGGGAAAAGCCATTCAGAAAAAATAAAGATGTATTTTAAGCAACTGGAAAGAGTCCTAGGAGGCAGCACAACAAAGCTAGGTACTGAAGTACAGACTGAAAAGGTGACCCTTGGTAGGCTGTAACCGTGCTCCAAGTTAATTGCTCTGAAAGAACACTTGAAAACAAACACCAGCTTGTCCACCTCCCTGCTCTTTGAGACAGAAAAAACTGGGAGCACTATCACCTGGGAACTCTTCAAAATTCCATTTTGAAAGAAACCAAAAAAAAGAAGTCTGCAGAATCTGTTTTTAACTCACACTGGAATCAAACAGCCTAAGACCCGTGGAAATTCTCTAATGGCAAACCAGAGCTCGTAACACTCTGTTCTCCAACGCTTTGTAGTCAGGGCATTCAATGCCATGTTAGAAAACCAAATTTTCTATGCTTTTATGTTTACTGAACCTGAAGAATCCCAGGCCCTTATCAGGCTGTTGGTTATCAATACTGGTCCCAAGGGTGGGACACCTTCATAAGGCAATAACGAGTCAGTCTGACTTCACAGACCAACATTTCCCTTGAACACGGGTGGCAATGCACCAAGAAAGGGCCTTCAGTACCATTTCCTCACATTTCAAATGAATATTCTGACAAGACTCCTGTGGACATCCTGCCTCCCTGTTTCTCAAGATCACTGCAAGCACAAGCACTGTGAAATCCTGAGTCTTCCCACAAAACTTAACTCTCATGAGAAAAAGGCTTTTGATAGATAATTCTCATCAGGTGAAAGGATTTTTTTTTTTTTTATGGTTAAGAATGCAGGTTAGTGGCTTCAGTAGGTTCTACTGATCAACAGCTCCTTTTCCTGAGCTGAAAAGAAGCTAAATATGGCTCCACCATACAGGCCTGAAATGCAGAAAATGGTGGATTTGCATATGAACTGCACAATCACTGTGTGGTTTATACAGTATTTCAAGAGAGAGGTTTGATTTTGGAGAAGTTATTCACGCTGAATCACCAGAGGAGAGATCCTTGGATGACTGAAAGGACACACAAGGAAGGTTTCCATATTGATATGCCATCATTTTAAACGTGGCAGGAGAAAATAAATTTCATTATTAGACTCTGGTAATTCTTGTTAACTCCATGGACTTTATTTTCCTGTAATGGAGAAAGAGTTGTATGTCTCTGCTGAAAACAGTGATTCAGTGAAACTAAGCCCTGAAATTCCTAACAAACAAAACACCACATTGGAAGCAACCCCCTTGCTGCTCTACCAAGCTCATGGTCTTCAGTAGAAAGATTAACCCCCTCAAGGTGTCATGTGGAGAGGTGGAAAGGAAAAGAACACCAGAGTGCATGTTCATACAGGGCACAGACCCTTGCAAGTTAAGACCTGAGATTTTTTTTTTAGCCTTAAGACCGCACAGTCCCACACCATGAGTTCTTCTGAGCTCTGGAATCCCAGGAATTTCCAGGTGGACTAAGGGAAGAAAGGGGAGAAGGGTGGCTGACCTTGTGGATGAGCACAGGGACAAGACATGACCAATATGAAGTTCACACGCTGGGTGTGTGCCCTCTGCAATCCCTGCTTTGTGCAAGATACCTGAAGGAGGATCTTCATTTACTGGAAACAGGGAATGTGGAGGAATGATCTGCTAAGAGCTGCATGAAACCTGGGAGCCTCTGCGAGGGGCAAGTGCAGAATCAAGGATGGTGCTTCAGGTGGCCTTTCCGTGCTGAACTCCTGGGGAGGGTGCTCAGCTCACATCAGATGGTTCTACCTCTGCTCATGAACAATCAGTTGACACAACCTGTCACCTGCAGAGGTCATCTGGTGTGGAAAAGGGCTATAAGCAAGGTACCTCCCCACCACTGAGGCAATCAGGTGCTCCAGACAAAAGCATGCTCGATGTCCAGGATGAACAGGGTAGCCTAATCCTTAGACAGGGAAAGATACCACAGGTCTGATTATTAAGCTCAGATGACTCAAAATATATGAAGCTGAGGGCCACAAATGGGTAAAACTAAGCTCTAAAGTTGTAAATCTCTCTGTCTGTTTGATGTAAGAGATGCTGAAATGCTTCCCTTTGCTGCAAATGCTGTAGGGCACGATGACAAGCTCAAATTGTGTTGTTTTTTTTTTTTTCCTTAATATGACATGAGCAGCTCACTAAAATCCTTCATAGGTACTGGGCTAAAAATCTGCAATCAAACCAGCTTTGGCCAGGACAGGATAAACACATTTACCCTGGCTGATGTTTCCACATTTCCTCCTTCAGGAGGCACGAGACTGGATGAAAGAGCTGACCAGTTGAGAATAAATAATTTGTAGGGATCTTGGGAGCCAGCTTCGAGGGAAGAGAACAGCATCACTGCTTCTGATGGGGGTGGTAAATAACCTCATTGATGACCCAAGAAGTCACTGTCCACTGGAAAAATCTTAAGCTGCCCTGGCACAAAATGAGTTGGAACTTGTCTCATGAAAGAGTGAATTTCTGGGAAGAGTTTGGGTTTCTGAAGACCTGTGTAGCAATGACATTACTGTTATTTGCATCATGATACTTCCCAGGGAAATTACTGTGCTCCCTAAACTTCGAGATGGGCTCAGTGTCCTGTTGCTCTTTGCTACGGCCAAAAGAACTTTGTAAAACTCTCTTCTTGTGACAAGAAGGAACCAGCCTTACAGCCAGAGCAAGAACATTTTACTGTCAAAGTGAGTTCTTGTAACAGGGATCTCTGGAAAGAATAGAAAAGGTGGATTGAAGGTGAGGAAGATGAGCAAAGCCTTGGCAGTTGTTCTGAAGTCACCTGAGGTCAAGCCCAAATGAACCTGATCCTCTGACTGCTAAAGGGTACAGGAAGGCAAATGAACCACAGTGAGAAAATGGGTCTTCCAAAATGTTCATGGATAGAACATCGTGGTTGTGTTGCCAGAACACCTCCTGCAGTCTTGGAAGGCCTGTGATGACGGCACTGTAACAGGTGACTGCATTTTTAAAGACAATATAAAAAAGATACGTCAACAAAGAATTATTTGGTTCTAAGAGCTGATGTAAAGAGTAGCCAAAATGCAAAGCATTATCTCCCTAACACCAGACAGTTTTACAGCTCTGGTTCCTCAGAGAGGAAGTTTTGAGCCACCTGTCACATCTTTTTAGCAGCTGATTTATTTGTAATGAGGCAGCCCCAATGGCATAACTGGTGCTACAAACTCTACTTTTGTGGCCACAATATCACGTTCTGTGTACAAGAAAGCATCAGAAAGTTGCTCTGTAAGAACCCTGAAGCCTTTCTGAGCGAAAGACAGTGGCCAAGAAGGATGTCAAACCCACGAGACTTGATAAATTCATAATTTATTTAATGATAAGGAGCTGGACTACTGGATGACTCACCTTTACAGTTCTGCACTGCAAAAGGAGATATGGAAACATGGATAAAAGTAACCTCCATTGCTGAAGGCGTGACATAGGAGCAGATATTTTGAGGATATGTGCATTAGTAGGGCTGAGCAGAAATTTAGCAAGGAGGCTCCCAAGAAAAAAAGAAGGTAAAGGAAAAGGGAAAAGGTCTCTGTGATGCCCCTAAAGAAACACACTGAGAATATTTTCGGGGAAAAAAAAATTGTCTTGTGCCACAGAGAACAGAGATTTGAACAATAATTTTAAGAGCTGAAGGCAGTGCTCAACTAACTGCAAGATAAAAATACCAAATGGTTAAGAAGACCTGAAGGCACTGGTTGTGCCCTGCTGGTTTGAAGTAAGTGCAAAGTGTTCTGCAACAAGGGGGGTGTAAATGGACATTACAGATTGTGGTACAGCTCTGGTTTTAAATGCTTGGGAGGATATGAACTTCTGCAGGGTGAATGCCCTTCCCTATCCACAGACTCCTTCCAAACACTATGAAAAAAGCTGGATGAAAATTGCTAGGAATCACTGGATGGTTCTAAAGGAAAGTTTCTCGTAGGTCATGAGAGAAGACCAGTTTCTTGTCTGCCCCACAAGACCCTGACAAAAATGTGTCTAACAAGGAGGAAGAAAGCCTATTTATTCCTTTGCTCTATTAAAGATTTAGCCCCAAGTCACAGGACCACACCATGACTAGGACACAGCCCCTGTAATAATCAGTCTAAGACACAGAGGTGGCCTGCCTTGCTGTAGCAAGATGACAGCAAAATGTTCTCCCAAAATCATCTTGTGGAAGCTTATTCTTAGCAATTATTCGTAATAAATAAGAATATTTAATAATATTATTATTAATAATAATATCTTGGCTGATATTAAGGGTTATACGGACCATAAGTCATTTTAACTTGTGTGCAGCAAATGACAGGGGACTAGAAATTATCAGCTCAGGACTTGCAACTGAAAGCACCTTTCATTAGACTACTAAAATTACATAAAAGTCATCCACTTTTCCTGCTCTCCCAAGACTGCCTGCGGGAGGGCCGAAAAACCACAGTCCATTTAGAAAAGCTGGGGAAAAAAAGTTTCCTGAGGAGCCTCCCAGGGCTTTCTAAACCAGCTGTTTAGAAAACATCTGAAGTCAATGTGGAACTTCATGGAAATGCCACTACACTTCTGAAATGAGTAAGATCCATTAAAACAAAAAATCAATTCTGAGCACCAGAAATCAGAAGAAATGAACAAGCAGAGAAGCCCCTAAGTGATAAGCCTCTCACTCAGATTTCACTCACTAATTGAATTTTTCTGGTCTAGTTAATGTTTTACTAAGGAATCGCTGTCAGCTCTTGGGTGATACCTGCTAATACAGGAGGTACTGAAGAGCTAAACAATGTATTTTGCCACCTGGATTTCAAAATATCTCCCTAAACCTATTTCCATGGCCTGTGTTCAGCTTGGAACTTTCAGAGCTGGTGTAATTAAGAAGGCTGTTGCCAATCTTTTTAATGCTGAACTTTTTTATGCCGTTTTCCTGGATTCTTGTAAGCAGTGTGAGCTTATTTTCAGGTTGGATAAATTACCTCTGTGGGAGGGTGAGGCACCAACACTGCATTATGTTGCTCAGTACCTCTAAACTGTATCGTACATCTTATTTTTAATTGGGCAAGCTCATCATTTAGACCTACAGGGCTGCATTTTTTTTGCTACAATAGCACATGTCCAAAGCAAGATGAGCTGCCTCACAGCTCTTGTTAGCTTAAATTACTTGAAATAGTGCATCATTAAACAATAAATTGTCATGGCTCGCTTGCTGGGCCTGCAAGCGAACTGCAAATTAACAGTTGTGGATGAGCTAAAAATAAAGGGACGTATGGCCCCCAGGTTTTCACTTGAGGGAAAATATTCTACCTCAGTATTTTCATCTAATGCCATTACAGAGTTATGAACACTGCGCCATTTACACCACAGGGGTTGTACTGCTGGTGAGGGGATGGTTTGTCATGGGTGGCAAGATACAAGTGATGTGGGAACTTCATAAATACTGTCACCTCCTGCAAGTACTAGCCCAGCAATCAGCTAAATATTCCAAGGGAATATTCTGCTCTCCCAGAGCTGGTCACTCCAGGTAGGTGTGGGCGCTCCCAGCCAGAGCTGAGCTTGCCAAAGGCCAGCAGGACCCTCTGCAAAGGACTCAGAAGGTTTTAAGAAATTAAATAGTAATCCTGAGGGAAAAGAGCAGGATCTTGTCCTGCCAGAAGCTCTTCTGTGGGTGGGGAGTCTCTGTCTTGTAAATGGGTACATCTCACCAATGCTCACTATGTTTAAAACCTAGTGGGAATAACTGTATGTGGTGAGCAGGGCATTAGAATGGAAAATACAGAGAAATAAACCACCTGGAAAACCCCAAACTGCTGGCTCTGTGCTCTCTGTCACATGGAAAGGGCCTGGCAGAGGTCCAGCCACTCTCCCCTCTCCATTCCCAAAAGGCCACTCTCCCTGAACAGCCATAAATGGAAGGTGAAGAAGACAAGCACAAGGGTGTGCAGAAGCTAAAGAATTATCCTCATTGTTCAGTGCACTTGGTATTCCCTTCTACTCTCAGGCTCCAGCCACACAGAGGAACAAGCCACGCTTCAGTCTTGAAAGAAGAACATGCTAGAAGCTCACTAGTCACTAGGGAAAGATCTTTCAGTGGTTACCGAAACAGCTGCACAAAGGAAATAAATGAATTTCCAGTCATAATATTTACACTTCAATCAAAAGCACAGGAAATTTTTGATTAGGCAAATAGAGTTGTTCATTTAACACCACATATGTAATAGGACATTGGTTTATATCATCATCATCATCATCATCATCATTCACTTTTAAGTCAACAGGCAGGCCTGCAACAGGAGGTTTTTTGGGGAATCCTACAGCAACACATACACACAAACACACAAACCACATGTAAAAAGTAGCTTGCAAAAGGTAAGTAAGGTTAATGGCAAAAGCTTCTTTCTATGCAGAGGAAATTGAACATTAAAGCTACAGCATTAGGGGGGGAAAAAAAAAAAAGGAAGTTTAAAAACAAGAAATGAAGTTGTACAAACAGATGAGAAACTTAACAAAATCGGTGACCTTTCCACACAGATGAAGTCGGGTTAAAAAAAAAACAACAACAAAACAACAACAAAAAAAAAAACCAACAAAGCCAAACCAAAACCAAAGGAGACCAAAACCAAACGAGACCAAAGGAGAACCTCCCCCCCAACACACATACAGACAAAAGTGAGAGCACAACAAAGGAAGTGGAAGAAAAGTGTTACCCATAAGTAGCCGCCGTTTCACCCGCTTGTCCACATCAGCTACTGACGTGGCATTGTACTCAGAACTCTCAATTGCAGCCTCATCCTTCTCTAAAACACAAGTAAGGGACAAACATGGAGCAGTTGGTTAATCACAAGCCCAATTTTCCGCTGCCTAAGACAGTTTCTTGGCGTGGCACAGCCGAAGCCAAGAAGCAAGGCATGAAAGCACTAAATCCCCGTTAGAGAGTTAATTCCCTTCGAGACCCCAGGGAAAAATTCAAGGGAGTTCAGGGAGAGGAGGAAGGAAGAGGGTGAGAAGGGAGAATGGTCGACTGTGAAGTAATTAACAGCACACAGGAAGCTGCATTCCTGCTGGAGAAGGAGACAGCTAACCATGAGTGCCCCAGAGAGGTGTTAGTGATGAAAATTAAAATTCAGGAAGGCTAGTTAAACAAACTACCAAACTGTGGTTCAGGCTGATGGTGGCACCAGGATCTGAAGGT
Source organism: Empidonax traillii (assembly GCF_003031625.1). Lineage (NCBI taxonomy): Eukaryota > Metazoa > Chordata > Aves > Passeriformes > Tyrannidae > Empidonax > Empidonax traillii. The sequence goes on along the minus strand of NW_020956002.1, from coordinate 211,390 downwards.
GGCAGGCAGAAGACTAAGACTAAGACTAAGGACTAGGACTGAGACAGACAAGAGAGAGCAGGAAGAGTCCGGTGATGGATGCACCATAGTCTTGTACACACTGACACATCAGAGAAGGAGAAACCAAACACCAGCATGCAAATCAAACAAACAAAAAAAAAAAACAACACCAAAAAATAAACAAACAAACAACAAACAAAACGAACACAAAAAAAAAAAAGATCAATTTGGGCAGTGCTGGTTGCCTGCTTGTCTATGAAACACTACTAGCTAAACATTCAATGCTAGGAAAGATGTTGCAAAGAAGAGGGTTTAGTAATTTTAGAAGCATGCAGTTGAGCAGGATGATGGCATCAAAGATCATCTGACAAGGCAGTCTCTGATATCCTACATGTAAGAGTTTCATACAGCAGAATGAGGACTTTGGTTATGCTTCGTTAGAAAGACACAGAAACAGTCACAAGTGTGGGAAGAGATGATCAGTAGGTGAAATAAAATTAAAGGTTTCTGATAACAGGAGAGCAATGGAGAAGCAGCAGCTGGGTAAATGAAATGGATTTCTAGGAAAAGGGAAATGCTGATTAGGAAAAAAACCAAAACAAAAAAAAATTGCAAGTGGGGGCTTTCACATGCAGCAAACATAAAATTAAAAAAAAAAATTAAAAAAAAAATGTTAAGTCAAGCAAACGAAGACAAAATATGTTAGACAAAGGGTCAACAAGTATTTATCTGGCATTGCAGAAGTTTGCATTCTTGCAGTGATGCCTGGAAAACATACACCACTGAAGACAGCAAACACTGGAATCACTGAAGTGAGGAGGAGGAGGAGGCTGGCAGGTTTTGTTTGTGGCAACACTACATGGTTGAGTGGTAACAAGAAGTTGTTTTGTTTTGTTTTTAACAAGTTCTAGATGGGATCAGGCTGCAATAGAGGCTTTTGTTTGAGTTTTTGTTTTGCCTTTTTTTTTTTTTTTTTTGCTCTGTAAATAATTAATAAACGTCAGTTATCAGACAAGACAGGCAATCAGGAACCATCACCAGAAAGCAGGA